>NC_068941.1:18290312-18592500 GCF_026419915.1 Harpia harpyja | reverse complement strand
TTTGACTGTTAATTGTATATAAAGCAGCAGCCTTTACAGATCTTTCACTGAGAGCCCTTAATTGGGAAAAGTAAATTCATGTCATTAAGAGTATATTCTTTAAGAAGGAAAGTAACTTCTTTTGAATTAAACATTCAGGGTGCTTTTGGTTTTGAATACTTCCTTTTAGTATTATGGAAGTAGGCCAGCAGTCTCATTTGGTTTTGTTACAAGACAAAGTTTTCTCCCAACATCACATCTAAAATGTCTATCTCATCTACTTTGTGCTTTTCCTCTTATAGTTAAGTATGTCGAAGTGTAATTAAAATTAACTGCCATCACAAAATCTGTTTACTGGGGGGTATAACCAAAATGTTTGAATAACTAAGATTTTGGAAATACTCAGGACTTTTCAGCAAATTACAGTCATATCCATTTGCTGCAGGCAGAAAACTGCCATAAAATGTTTTGATACATTAGTGCTTTTTGTGTAAGTGTAAGTAGGAGTCACCATGCTTCAGCATGAAAGTTTTTATTCAGCAGAAGTTTTTATTTTTTCCTAGGTGTGGTGATATAGAATATTCATGGCCAAAATATTTAAGTACAGCGGGGCAGTTACATGTTTTAAGTGTTACCAAAGCTAAATAGGAGTCTTAACAATTAAAGAGTACATGCTGCGGTTGGTTTGTTTCATTGGTTTTTTTCAGTGTGTTCATTGTATTTGTAATTTTGTGGAATGGTAGTATTTACATCAAAAATTAGCGGACAAGCTACTACAATATGACAATTTTGCAAGTTCTATTAGATTAAGGTGAACATCTTTTTCTTTTCTTTTTTTTAGCATGAAAGCAAGGCTAATGAGTCTATTCTCTTTCCCTCTAAATTCTGTCAAAAAATAAGTGATACCTGGTACTCTGTATTCAGTATTAGTTTCCCAATCTCTTTCTTTGTATACATTTTATACTCAATTTATTTGCCCTTATTCTCAGCTACAGTACCGGAATTAATGTAAACTTTTAGTTTTGCACCTAAAGGTGGCCTTATGATGAAATCATGAATGCTCTCTGCTTACAGCATTAGAGAAGTTACCTACTTTGGTAGACGTAAATGTTTTGTGAAAAATAGACAATGCAGAGGCACTTGGATTTGCCACTTATTTTCTAACTGTCACTAAAGAACACAGCTATGTTGGAGTACAAATTTTATGACATTAGAATCTGTCTAATTGGGGGTATTTTTATATCCCAAAGATACGTAATCTTTATAGTTGGATGTTTCTTGGAAATTACTATGAAGTTATGTTCAAGCAAAACTAACTAGTTGTTAGTTCAGAAGTTGTTTCTTCTGTGGCATGTTCATATACCTAGCAGACAGAAGCCGTGCTGGAAAACACCTCTACAGTAGCAATAACAAAATATTTTCAGAGACACAAAAGTGTGTAATGATCCCTGAAACTGAGAGGAGGGTTCCACCGCCACTTCAATGCAAATGGGATCTGGCACAGAAAGAATCGCTGGACCCAATTCGTGGCTGCTCAGACCTTTCCCCCTACCCTGTGCCCTCAGCAGCACTTACCTGATGAGTCAAGTTAGGGAACTGACCTTAACGGAAACTACCTTTTCTTCCCTGGATTTTTACAGGGGTGATTCCTTGAGACAGCTACCTCTGGGGCCATAGAAACATTAGTGGCAGGAGAAAGGATGCAGCTGGACCATACAGTTTGGAGCAGGCCAGACAATCCTAGTGGCAGCCAGCTGCCATGGAGCCATAATTATAGACTGTGACCTCAGTCAAATGATAACAGGTGAATTAGGATTTTAATTGAGATCCTTTAAATGGGTTGGAAACGTATATGGGGGGTGTTGTGATAAGAATCATGGAAGTGGAAGGTTCAACCCTTTCAGACTTAAATCACTGGGTGATCAAGAATGCTGTGGTTTGGGGAGAAAGCGTCTGGTGTTAAAATAGTGTGAGGATATACCAGTTAGTATTGTCAACGGCCACTGATTTCTACTGTTTTTATAATGTAATATTTATGTGGTTTTTGTTAAAATGTTCTTAATTACTCTTTGGCAGTTTGACATCCTTATATATATGTTGGATGCAATGTCATTTACATTGTCTCTGGATTGCTTTTCAAACACAGATCCCAAAGATTCCTACTCTAGAGAATGCAATTTTGTTGATATCTGAAGTTGTATGTCCTTACGTAAAAGTCAGTTGTTTCTTCTAATTTTGTGCTGAAATTTTAAAGCTGCTCTATCCCATGTTTCTGGGCAAAAGTTGTGACGTCAGCTGTTTTTTCACCCCTCCTTATAGTGCTCCCAGGATAGCAATCAGATACTACAGGTATGACACTTTCCCCTGGAGAAAGGAAAGTCATTAGTGTATAAATATTAAATTGTTGCTGGCTCTATGAAAACAGCCAGAAATTTATTCTTGTAACCCTAGTGCAGGGTTATATGATCTGTATGGCTGTAGGTACACCAATGCTATTTAGAAATTGCTTTTAATTATGGCCGTTATATGTAAAAACTTTTCTGATATACTTTTGTATCTTTTGTGTTTAAAGAACCCTGTGCAGAGGTGCTTTTCCTTCCCTGCAGAAAGTTTTCTAGACAGATAATACATGGAAAGTAAGAGTTAAGTTTTACTTTTTTTAATTATGGCTTTTTTTTACTTGACAGAGTTCCACTTTTAATTATTTTCAAGTCTTAAGTTCAAGTCTTCTGGACACTCATTGACCCTGCATTTTGAACCTAGACATAACTAGTTAGTACGGCTAGAAAGTTCTTACAGGAGCCCTGATTAAAGGATTTTGATAAAGTAGTTAAGATACTAGTTAGGTTCATTTCTTTCTTTGGCCTGTGTTTTTTTGCATCTTATCGTTATGGAATTGCAAAATCAGCATAAGAGCATTACCGTTCATCTAAAAACTGGAGTTGGGTTTTTTCTATTTGCTTTTAAAGAGATTCCAGTGTTAATTTCCTGAACTGTTTGCAAAGCTGCAAAATACTTTGATTTATTTTGGTTGGTTTATTTTGTATTTATTACCAAATGGCATGTTCATAAAATGCAAAATCATACAATGTAATGTCTCTGGAAATTCTCTTGGCATACTCAATCTAAATTACTTTAAACAACTCTATCAGATTGCCATTTTCAAAAAGAACTGAATAATTACTAAACTGAATTCCAACAATATACACAGGTTTGCTGGAAAGAAGAGTAGATAAAGCATATGTTTACATGACTTACACAATAAATGGTTTCCCTATACAATTTGCAAATAGTGATTATAATTTCATGGTAATAAGATGCAGGAAAATGTACTGAAGGAATAGTGCTTTGCTGCTTTTGTCACAGTTTCATCAAACTGATTTTGTCAGCACTGGAGCATAACCCTTGCCACATCAGTTTGAGTGCTCATTAGGCAGCCGATTTGTCTGAATCCTCATTAAATTGATTAACTCATTTACTTATGGATGATGACATGTTATGTGGTACAGGAGCGGTGGTTAGAGACTAGAATCAAGACTCATGTTGACTTGCTTAGTATTCAGTTGTTCATTTATTTCTGCAATAAATTGCCGCATTCAAGTACTGTAGCATCAGTGATTTACATTTTCCAAAAGTGTGGCATCAGCTGAAGGGTTGAACTTAAATTATGTAAACTTGCACCTCTATCGGTAAACTACAGACAGCACTTTAGAAGCTTCTTACGTTGATAGCTTGCTCTAATTCCCTATTTATTTCACTTGCGTACTAGACTTTATCATAAAGAACCTAAAAGGCTCTCTTGAACATCTGTTTTAATGTAGATTAAATAATGAAAGGGAAACAAGTAGAAAACCTCTTCAGTTATACATTCAGAAGAGGGAGATGTTATTAAGAGAGGATACTTAAAGCAGTTTTCTGAAAGATAGCTTTCAGAAAAATGATCAAAATGAAAAAAAGAAATCAGTTGATGATTTAGATCAAATTCTATGTATGCACATAGTCTAGAAATTTGTATTTTTAAAATCCGTTATGTTGATATGCTTCTTATATTTTAAGATGCTATCTGGAAGTGCTGACTGTGTGCAAGTCACACTGAAATTTGAGTTTTGAATGCCAACCACAGTTTTGGTCTTCATATGTGAAACTAGAAAAGAAAGTTGAAGCATGCATGTTTTAGCAAATAATCAATATTTTTGGTCTAATTTAGTGACTCTGCAATGAGTGGATGGAAAGCATATTAACTCATTCATGTGTTTTTGAGTCAAGATTAAACGTAGCTCATTCATGTGTTTTTGAGTCAAGATTAAATGTAGTTTGGGATAGCTCAAAAAGTAGTTGAGTACTTCAAATTTTATGAAGATGAAGAAGCCTGAATTCTTGAGCAGTCAAATGATTTATTTCAGTAAGAATTGAATTTGCTTATTCCAGGGCTGAATGTGTCACGAACACAGACAAAGTAGTGTGAACATGGCCTATCCTTTGAAGAAGCAGACTGCTTTTTGTATTATTAGGGTGCAATACAAGCCCAGTCATAGACTGTGGCAGTATTGGAGAACCATAGTTTACAAACACAGGCCAGAGATCTTCCTCTCTAAATGTCGAACCAGAAGCAACAGATGGCTACATATTGGCCGAAGTACAAGAAAACAAGAAACAAGACGTTTTCAAAGACCAAAGAAGAAATTTTTAATATGAAACCAGCAGCTGTTGACAACAGCACACTGTTGAAGCTTTTAGAGGCATGGCGTTAAAGGAATGCTTTAAGATAGTTTCTAGAGAAGATGCACAGCAGAACTTCAGATATTAATGAGTGGCTTCTTTTTAACACTTAGAGAAATGGAAGAAACTGGAGGCATGCATGACTGAAACCCAAACTAATCATACGTAGAGGCTGGTCTGACTGGAGTCGATATATTACTAAACCAAAGTTTTAGATGCATTCCTTTCAGTGATAGTACTGGCTTAAGCAGTCCTCAGGTGCCATCATGTCACTATGTTCCCTTCCCTTCCCCGGGTGTTCCTGGGAATGTGTTTTGAGTGGTTGTTTTGAGTGGGAAAGTGAGTCAGACTAAAACCATTCTCATCATCTCCTTCACCCTTTCATTTTTTTCCTTCTCCCCACTCTAGGTTACTATCGGAATCACTTACCCAACTCCAGCTTAGCACATGACCTCAAACATACTACTGTTAGAACAGAGGGTTTGGGGTAGCAGTGGGAAGTGACTGGGGATGGATGAGATGAGGCGCAACATGAGCTGGGCAGCCATCTGCAAAAACGCTTGTGAAACGGCAGGTTGAATGGAAGATGGTAGAGCAGGAGAGAGGAAATAGTGTTTGAATGGCTTGGGAAATAAGACAGACTTCAAATGGACAAGAGAGTTGGAAAAAAGGTAGACCACTGAGGGAAATGTAAAAGTGATTTTACATCTTTTTATAAGTTAATTAGAGCTGTGTTGTTTGTGCTTTGCTTTAATGTAAAAGATAGTAATTACTTTTTAAAATCATTAATGTATATATGTACTGTAACACTAACTATTCCAAGTTTTTATGGTAATAAAAATGACTGTCTCCCTAATTCAGTCTTCTTTGATTAAAGGTAGGAACTTTGATGTTCTCAGGCTTCTTAGAAGGTGTCATGGTTTAGACCCAGCTGGTAACAAAGCACCATGAAGCCACTTGCTCACTCCTCCCCCCCCAGCCACGGTGGGATGAGGAGGAGAAAATATAAAGGCAGGCTCGTGGGTCGAGACAAGGACTGGGAGGGATCACTCACCACTTATGGTCACGGCCAAAAGACAGGCTCAACTTGGGGATGAAACAGAATCAATTTAATTTACTACCAATCAAACCAAACCAAGGATATTAGGAAGTAAAACCAAACCTTAGAACACCTTCCCCCCACCCCTCCCTCCTTCCTGGGCATAACTTTACTCCTGATTTTCTCTACCTCCTCCCCCGGGTGGTGCAGGGGGATGGGGAATGGGGGTTGGGGTCAGTTCATCACACCTTGTCTCTGCTGCTCCTTCCTCCTCACGGGGGAGGACTCCTCACTCTTCCCCTGCTCCACCGTGGGGTCCCTCCCACGGGAGGCAGTCCTTCATGAACTTCTACAACGTGAGTCCTTTCTGCGGGCTGCAGTTCTTCATGAACTTCACTGGCATGGGTCCTTTCCGTGGGCCAATCTTCGGTCACAAACTGCTTCAGCGCGGGCTTTCCCATGGAGTCACGGCCATCTTCAGGGGCATCTGACTGCTCCGGCGTGGGCTCTTCTACGGGCTGCAGGTGGGCATCTGCTCCCCCGCTCCCCTCCGTGGGCTGGGGGGGGACAGCCTGCCGTCTCACCACTGGCTGCAGGGGTATCCCCTCCTCCGGCTCACCTCCTCCCCCTCCTTCTGCACTGACCTCGGTGTCTGCAGAGGTGTTCCTCTCACATTCCAATCCCGCTACTCGCTGCAGGTTCCCCTTCTTAAATCTGTTCTCCCAGAGGCGCTACCACCGTCACTGTTTGGGTTGGCCTTGGCCAAAGGTGGGTCCGACTTGGAGCTGGGGAAGCTTCTAGCAGCTTCTCACAGGAGCCACCCCTGTGGCCCCCTCCCCCGCTACCAAAAACCCCGTTACACAAACCCATAACAGAAGGTTAACACTAAGTTTCTGTAGAATTGAGATGAGACAAAACATGGGAAAATACCTTTTTACTGTAACAGTTGCATGGTATTTGTGGTTATATTTGTTTATCCTGATATGCAATTTTAATGAGGAGCTAGTCAAACTAGTCTTGTTTCATTGGGATAATGAGCAAAGTGCAAATGAGTATTTTTTCCAGGGGGATACAAAAACAGTGGAGAAAATCTTGGTCCCTGTCTGTAAAAGGGATTACTGTCACTGAATTAAACAGAGCTAGAATTTCACCCACCCTTTTGTTTTCTGGAAGAAGCACCTCCAAATATGTCTCATTTGGGAACTTTTTTTTTACTAGACGGGCTTTTTCTTTTTTGAGAAATGTCACTTATTTTAGTTTACTAAGATATACCTGTATTCGGAATGATGAGGAGAGTTCACAAAAACAAGTTCTGGGACTCTTATTTCAAATAGTGTTTCTGTAGAATCATTTTAGAATCATAGAGTATTTGCAAAGTGCATGTGGAACACAGTTAATATTGAAACAGGAAATTGGTGATCAGAGTTAAATTACTGGGCTCTAAATTTTTCTACATCCACCTATTTTCCCTCTTCACTTGCTGTGACAGTTATAGACCACTTCTCTAATGGGGCTTGCATTTGAAGATAAGCCTGCATGTAAACAAATTAACTTTTCTTAAATGGAGAGCCATTTCATCTGCAGTAATGTACCAATTCATAAAATATCAGAAGCATATTTAAAAAAAAAAAGATAAATGACCCATTGTATAACACTTACTATTAGGCAGACTAGATGTCCCTGTGTTCTGGGAGATAAGGCTCTTGTATTATTACACCCTAATAAAATGAGTTAATGTTTTAGTATCAGAGATAAAAGGACAGTTGGATATATTTAATAACCAAACTGAGAAACACTTAATTTTAGTTGTCTGTAGCAATATAACACAAATTCCCCTGTAAAACAAATTGCACTTTTGCAATATACTTTAACGTGCATTCGACAAAGGAGAAAATGAGGTGATTGAAGTTCAATTTGTAGCATGTTATTAACCATTTCCGCTTGACTAGATGCGTAAAAGGATAATGGATGAGGGTTTTATTATTGCCTTTCTGCTAAAATGAAGTGGTGTAAAAGATAAGGTGATGAGATTAATGAACATAAGGAAAAGGCGTAATCAATCAAACTCCAACAGGGAGATGAGATGACAGTACTTAAGATTTGCAAGGATACATGTTTTAAAAAGTGGATTTTATCAACACTGACATTTTGTTTGGATGGAATGCTGAGAAGCAGATACTTGCCAATTTTAGTTATTTTTTGGTAGTTTCTTTATGCTACTGTAAGTTCAAAGCT
This sequence comes from Harpia harpyja, assembly GCF_026419915.1. NCBI lineage: Eukaryota > Metazoa > Chordata > Aves > Accipitriformes > Accipitridae > Harpia > Harpia harpyja. The sequence continues at coordinate 18,584,528 of NC_068941.1, read as the reverse complement.
TCAACAGTTAATGTAACAAATTAAAGTTGAGAAGTCTTTTTTTTATTCAAAATCCACATTTAAAAAACCCGCTGTGTAATTATTACATGAGGACAAACAAATACAACTTCTGTCAAGCATGAACAGTGTTTTGTTGATCAGTTTATCAGTTCTTCCCTGGTAGAGCACTCTTAGATGTATCTGGATGGGTTACTTTTAGTCTTTGTGCTACTGCCTCAAGTTCTGCATCCTAGTCATTTGCGTAGTCAGTTTTTGTGTACTCAAGCAAAAGTAAGGAATGCTTTACTTGCCCTATAATAAGTGCTTAGCCATTAAACTCCACCAGGTTTCAACTTCCAACACCTTGAGTAGAAAATTGATTATTTTGTAGAGATAAATCTGCAAAAGTTTCTAGCTGTAAATGTGTTCCTCCTTGTAGAGTGCGATATTTTTATATTTCAGATCTCAAATGCAGTACTTCTTTCCTCTGACATATCTTAAAATTATTAACCTACTTGAATATCTATATTGCTAACATGTTATGAAGAGGCTTGATTACACGTATTTTTGATTTTCACTGATGCCAGATACCAAATTGTTAAAATTACTTGCAAGTATTCCAGCTGCAGTTACTCATAGGGAAAACCCTCACTAACCTAAAGGTAGGTCTTCTATCTTAAACTACACCTTTTTTTTTTTTTTTTTTTTTTTACAAAAGAGCATTGAGTTACAAATTAAATCACTTAAGAACTGAAAATGCCTCTGCAAAATCAATTTTTCTTATGCCTTCAATTTCCTGCTCTTTTTAGAAAACGTATACCTTTTTCAATATGTGGAGCTGACTGGGGAAGGAGCTGCTGTCCAGCTAGGGTTTTTTCCCACTTAAAAGATTTAAGAAGGGCTCCCACATCATTCCTTCAAATGTGGTTAATATACTCGATAAGAGTTGCCTATGAAAGTGCTGCCTTAAGTTAGTTTTGTAAATGAAATATGCACGAGCAGGATAAATTGTTGTATTTTCTCAAGGAACTGTTAGTTCTTGGCAGCACTTTGGGCAGGATGGATAGGATATTGCTATGAGGTTAGGTTTGTCTAAAAAAGCAGTTTAAAATACTTTTTTCCCTTTTGACTTCAGCATTTATGAAACACTGTTACATATTGGCTGGAACCCAGTGCTTTGTAAATACTCCCACATTAGACTTGACTTCTTCTGGCTCTTAGGAAAACTTCCAGTTGTGCAAAACAGCATCGTGGATTTGTAAGATAAATGCATAACACAGCCCAGATTACAATTCTTCACAAGAGCTGATATTTTCACATAGACTTACTGCCCTCTCTCCTCCTGTCATCTGCAGAATTCCTTGATAGGCTATTTTTTATTGAGCCCTCAGGAGTAGCAAGTTTTAGATTCAATACCCCGGGGGGAATGGCAAGGCAAATCATATTGTTGGATCAATTGTTCAGCTATCTCCAGACTGCTGTCTGTGTATCTGTTACACTTGAATCACATTTCCAAGCCTTTCTTATCAGTCATTTGGACTAGAAATGCAGTTTAATTTTCTATTGCATTTTTAAACTGAAATTAGGGTTATGTTCCTGTTCTGTTACCCTAGAATCTAGTTGTGGTTGTAGACCTCACATTAGCTATGTCCATGGCTTGCTTAACCTTGGAAAAGGGTCTGTACTTGTAGGAATGCTTTAAAGTTGAATTTAAATTACTATATTTTACCATCTACTAAGATGAAAACCAGAAGTTATTGTATAAAACCTCCTCTTCACACTGCTTTTTGTTCTTTACAAACACGTGATAAGTTTTAATTCGTCAAATTTTTTCTATGGGTGATCTTAAAAGAAGAGATTCTCCCTTACAGTCACAGGCCATAGCAAAACCTTTGTCACTAACTCGTTATATTCAGTTCCTTTACCTGAGAAATTAATCTACTTCTACAGGAATACAAGATAAATGTAAGAATACAGATACAGAATACGAGGTATACTCATGTGGGTCTTGATTTTAAAAAGTGCATGTAGGGGACATGCCCTTTGACAACTAAGAACAATTTCTCTACATCGTTGTCATACCTGTGCTCTGCTTTGGTTTACAGTAAATGAACTAGCGGTGAGCGGAGAAGAGCTTGAGCAGTGGAGGGTTTATTAGCAGTACTGTGCTATCTTCTGTCCCAACTTCTGAGACGAGGAGGGAAAAATCTCTGTAGCATTAAGTACTATACAGTCCTGGGCTATGGGGTAGCCACTAGGCATCCCGAATAAGGCAAATGTATGTAATTACACAGCAGCCCCTGCAGCTGCTCCAGTTTACTCAAAGGGGATTTGGTTCCTGCAGCAGTCTAGAGTCTGTGCAGCACAAAGGTGGCATTAAGCCATTTTTACATTCCCATCCCTTTGCAAGCCACACCTTCTGTGCCATATCTCTCATAAAACATAACACACAATCTTTTAATGTAAACTGCTGGATTGGCAGCTCTGGAGTCTGACTTTTCTCTTTGCCTTCTCTTTGCCTTCAAGAGGCACATCTGTTCTTCTATGTATGGGCTTGGTTCCCATTAATGAGCTGATCAGATGCAGTCTTTCATGATGACTGGTACTCTAGCTTCCTGCCAGATGTGTGGGGGTGTTTTTTGTTTTTGTTTTGTTTCTGATGAAGGGATATGAAGGTCAGCTTACAGGTCATCAATTAAAAAAAAAAATCCTTCTTTTTGGCATTGAAACTTATTTTTTCATTGCCCATTTGCTTTCTTCTCCTCACCTGTTTTCTGCAAGATCAGAAGAAAATGGCAGACACTGGACAACTGCCAATCTTGCAGGTGCAGTAGTTCCCTTCTTTCTTGGTTGTAGTTGCTGCTTCCATTTGCACATGTTCTGGCTGGATAGACCTTTGCTGGCTACACAGAGAAGCAGCCCATGGGAGAAGTCACGTCCTGAAAGTGGTGAAATAGGCAGGTGCAGGGCACAGCAGTAGCAAATCTAACATGAGTATTCTGACTTGCTGTTCAAAATAGGAATTTGAAGAGACAGTTACAGCAAACATGAACCTTATTTTTCTAAAAAAGCCTCAATGGCTAAATACCTTTAAGAGACAGCAAAACAAAGATAGCTTCTACATTGTTTTCTGAGCTCTGCTTTTGAGATGCATGTTCCTGTATATTACCTTTCACCATATCTACTTATACTGCTATGGATATGAACTGCTTTGAGTCATTAGTCTGGCAATTGCCCTAGTTTTCAGACTCTGTATTTCTTAGAGATCAACCAATATAGTCTGATAAAGATTATCTCCAAGGCTTTTCTGCACTAGGAATTTTATGAAAGAAGAGGGACCAACCAGAAATTTAAACTTAAAAAAACCTCACAAACAACCAACAACCCACAACATGGTAATAATTTCTTGTCATAAAAAAAGAATCTCTGGCTGATTCCTTTTCTGACTTTCTCAGGTACTTCCATCTTTTAAACAAGAGAAAGCTTTTAGAGCTTTTTGTGAAATCCCTTAAATAGTTTAGAGAGGGTTTTTTTATTGCAATAGTGTTACAACATCATGGCACAGATTTGAGCCACTAGTAGAAACAAGATGAGCAAAGCACAAGTGCATAATCTGTTCAAAATTGGAAAGGGACACAGTCCTCTGCTAAGTGCTGTAACCTTGTTACAAGTTTGTCAAATATTAGAAGATGCTTCTGATACGCAAGCAAAAAAAAAATTTTTTTTCTTAGAATTACTAAAAGAGGGGCCCGTCCAAAGAGACTCAGGTCTGAAGGTGTAGGAGAGAATAAGAAGACAGTAATTCCCACAAATCAGTTTTGATTGTCTGAAAAACAGACTGACTGAAAACTCAAACTGATCTCAGCATGAGTGATTAATCATAGAGGATGAGGCCGCATCCCTACCACTTGCTTTCTCAAATTTTGCTTCAGTTGTCTTATACAAGGAACGAAAAGAATGGGTACCCTTCATTGCGTAAAATCTTTCCAGGAAGAAACTTTATCTTGAGACCCTTCAAAGGTACCCTGTACTGGAGAGTTTTAACTGGAACGGCTAAAAACAGTCCTTGCTGGTAGTCTTCAAGCGTATTTTTAACTCACTTATTTCAGAGACACATACCTGGGTATATTCCTCATAAACTGCAGCTGAATGAGTTCTGTGTTGTCTTACTTCTGTCAGGAAGCTTCTATATGATTACGTTTTAAGTGCATTGGCAAAATTTGGAACATGGTCATACTCATCACCTCAAAAGCATATATCTGTTTTTTGCTTAATGGTAATACCCAGTGCTAGGGAGTATACTAAAAACCTTTAAGATTAAGTTTCAAAAGAGTTTTTGTTTTATATCTTATTTCCAATAAAACATTTCCATAATGATCACTTTCAGATGATCACAATCTGAATTTGTATTTCTTCTTTTGTTAAGTCACAAGGAGGACAAATTAAATGATCAGTTTCCACAAAGGCTAAGTTTGGAACATATAAGGGTTCCTGTTCGTTGTCTTTTAGTTTTCTGTATTAACCAACTTGAAAGTGAGCTAAGTAATGAGGTAGCAAAATTTGTGCTGATACAAAGTTATGTTGTTAGCACCAAAGTAAGAAAGTTGTGAGGAATTTTTTTGTGAGGTCTAGATGCCTGCTCCTCAGTTGCATAAGGAAAATGATGGCAAATGGAGTTTCCCCACCTAAGTTTCCAAAATTTTGTCTGATGTAGGGTAGCTAGCATGGAATGCACCACTCCACCATCCATTACTACAGAGGCTTAATATTAATAGGACTTTATTTCAGCATTTTTGATCCAAATTCCACAACTTCAGTGTGATCAGCTTCTTTGACAGCTTCTACACACTGAGTAATCATTTCATTGAATTTTGCTCAGTGATGCTTAAGCTCTCTTCTTTAGCTTTTGCAGGTAATGTAATTTTTTCAATGTATTCCAAAAGAAATCAACAAAACTAGCTTTTTTAGTATTTACACTCTGTATGTTTAACTGACGGAATTCATTGACACAGGAAATCTTGAAGTTGTATAATTTAATGCAGTTCACAGAGGGGTTATGGAATCTGTTGATCTGTGTGGACATCAAGGCTAGCCAGAATTGTACTTATTAATTAGAATGGATTAAAAGCACTCTCCAAATTTTAAAACTTATGATCTAATGAAGGAAAAAATGAGAAAATACTCTTATTTACCCACTGTGCATAACTATATGTTATGCTTTTATGCAGTCTCTCACTCATATTTTAATATGTGCACAATACACACGTGTGACTGTACATGTGTGTGTACCAGTGCACTTTCATAAGAGTATCTTCAATCTTAGATAATTTAATCAAAGATTATAAGCAAGTCTAGATCCATACAGACCCACTCACATGAGGCATAAACAAAGAGTGATTCACACTTCAATGTGGAAGGCACAGTGCACGTCTCAGAGGTTCCTTTGTACAATTTATGCTTATGACTGAGTTATTTCTGTATGATTAAAAGATATCTTAGTTATTATTTGTTGTCTGTTATCTTTTTACGTGCTAGGTATATGAAGTGTGTAGGTATTAATGTCAAAGATATAGCAAATGGCATAAACAGGTAACCCCAATGGAGTAAAAATTGTCACCATTCTCCTTTATGTGTATGGATCATAAACACCGCCATAAATAAATAAAAGTTGGAGTAATGAACTTGCAGGTTAATGCATGTACTTTTTTCTTTACATCTTCATATGATCTAAAAGTGTTGCGTGGTGGATTTTTTTGCAACACTGTTTTGCAAAATTGTATTGCAAATGTATTATGAATAAAAAACTACTGAGGCAGATGAAAAGAGGATGATTGGCTAGAGAGCTGTCTGTCTAAAATATCGCATAACCCCCCCCCCATCATGAATTTCTGTTTTCTTATATATCTTTTTGCTGCTTGCAGGTGTTGCATTGACATTTCTAGAGTGTGTGGTTTGTGGGCTGGGTAGGTAGCCACAGTGCTTTTTTAGTGTGTCTGAGATATGATATGGGAGATTGCTTTAGAAAGGCTTCCCTTGGTAGTCTTGGTAATAAATTATTGCTAATTCTTACTTTGTAGCATTTTGCATCTCAGGAATTGATAATTATAATTTGCATGCATGTTTATTGGGAACACACTGAGACTGTGTGGTGGGTTGATCCTGGCTGGATGCCAGGAACGCACCAAAGCCACTCTATCACTCCCCCCCTCAGCTGGACAGGGGAGAGAAAATACAAGGAAAAGCTCACGGGTCAAGATAAGGACAGGGAGACATCACTCAGCAATTACCATCACGGGCAAAACAGACTCGACTTGGGGGAAATTAGTTTCATTTATTACCAGTCAAATCAGAGTAGGATAATGAGAAATAAAACCAAATCTTAAAACACCTTCCCCCCACCCCTCCCTTCTTCCCAGGCACAGCTTCACTCCCAAATTCTCTACCTATTCCCCCCCAGCGGCACAGGGGGACAGGGAATGGGGGTTGGGGTCAGTTCATCACGTTGTCTCTGCTGCTCCTTCCTCCTCAGGGGCAGAACTCTTCACTCTTCCCCCGCTCCAGTGTGGGGTCACTCCCGTGGGAGACAGTCCTCCACAAACTTCTCCAACGTGGGTCCTTCCCACAGGCTGCGGTTCTTCACGAACTGCTCCAGCATGGGTCCCTTCCACAGGGTGCAGTCCTTCAGGCACAGACTGCTCCAGTGCGGATCCCCCACAGGGTACAAGTCCTGTCAGAAAACCTGCTCCAGTGTGGGCTCCTCTCTCCGCGGGTCCGCAGGAGCCTGCTCCAGCATGGGCTTCCCACGGGGTCACAGCCTCCTTCGGGCATCCCCCTGCTCCGGCGTGGGGTCCTCCCCGGGCTGCAGGTGGATATCTGCTCCGCTGTGGACCTCCATGGGCTGCTGGGGCACAGCCTGCCTCACCATGGTCTTCCCCACGGGCTGCAGGGGAATCTCTGCTCTGGTGCCTGGAGCACCTCCTCCCCCTCCTTCTTCACTGACCTGGGGCTCTACAGGGCTGTTTCTCTCACATATTCTCACTCCTCCCTTCGGCTGCAGTTTCCATTGCACAGGGGTTTTTTTGCTCCTTCTTAAATATATTATCCCAGAAGCGCTACCACCATCGCTGATGGGCTCAGCCTTGCCCAGTGGCAGGTCCGTCTTGGAGCCGGCTGGCATTGGCTCTGTCGGATGCAGGGGAAGCTTCTAGCAGCTTCTTACAGAAGCCACCCCCGTAGCCCCCCTGCTACTAAAACCATGCCATGCAAACCCAATACAGATTATCAGTTTGTTTCACACATGTCAATGAACAACTCGTTGATCACTGTTTACCTAGCCTGTTCTCAAATTAGTTGTAGAACCTGAGGATGGACACAGAAGCTGAAATAACCACTGTTTCAGAAGGTGCAAACTGAATCATTTGTAAATTGTTACAGTTACTTCCTGATGGCAAACTGTCCCAGATGATATAAACAGGTGGATGAGCCTTTTGTATCTACCTGTTGATGAGCTGATCCTTCTAACTCTTAAATCAGAATGTAACAGACTCACTAAATCAAGACATCAGTCTGTCCTATGAGAATCTGTGAATTCTTGCAATTCTAGCTCCCTTTTATCATAGAGAAGTCTGCTACCTTATTTTCCAAAGAAAGGCATAACTTTACATCCTTAACCTTGCAGGGCTTGGACAGCCAACCAAACCTACCTATCTACTTACATACCTATCTTTAGCAATCAGATCTTCTTGTTCTTTGGGTTGATTAAATATTGTCTGCCAGTGATAATGAACTCCTGCTCTCTAAGAGTCGGCAGGTTTAATCAAAAGGGGAAAAAAATGTTTGTGAAATACTGGATGCAGTAGAAAAGAGTAAGATAGTTGGTGCTAATTTTGCTAACATTGTTCGCAGATTTATTAGTCCACATGAGGTGTTTAGAACCTCATAGTCAAATCAGAAAAGTTCTGAATACAGGTTCCCTCCATAAATTTTTTTCCAAGTTAGATCTTGATAATCAGGGAGAAGTTTATCTGTAGTTAGTAGGAGACCACTTTCAGAAAATCTGCATTGAATGCTCTTTTCACTTTGAAGTATTAGCGTCAGGATAAAGAGAGAAAATATGGTTGTGCATTCCTCTGTTTTAATTACCTGGGAAGTATTTTTCATGTCATCACATGTGTACTGATCTGTGGCCTGTGACAGACTTTGTTCATTTCCAAGCAAATGGTGTTTTTATTTGTATATCGCGTACATAGAAATTATTTAAAAACTGAATAGATGTAGAAACAAAACTAAGGCCTAACTAAAGCTTAAACTATTTACAGGTCCAGGGGCCTTAAGGTATATGAGGCTAGTATAAATAGTATTCTGTGAAATAGGAATTTCAGTTTGTGGTAAATCTGTCTGTCCCCAGCAGCTTCAGATAAAATAAGTTTATCCTTCTAGAGCACATCAATTTGCTAGTTGGTGGTTCATGTATCAAAGAGCATTCTGTGAAAATATCAATATCATTGGTTAATATAAATGAAATTAATTTTTAAAGCTGGGCTAAAGGTTGACATCTGAAAAATTGCATTACTTTGCAGAAGAGAAATTTCTGTCTTCCAGTGAAATTTCAGGTCACAAGGGCAAGTAATTTTCACAATCTTCAATGGGAACCAGTGAAATATGAACTTCATTGTCACCTAGCCCCAAAGCGATAAGATAAAATGAGCTGATACATCATTTGCTGTGGTTTTATCATCTCCTGCAGTAATTGGAAGAGAAAACATAAGAGTCCTTTACCACCCCCCTCCCCAGTCCCTTTACCACCCACATCCAGGCATAAGCCATTTTGCTCTGATCGATACAAAGGTCACAGAGTATTTATTTATTTATTTAATTTTTTTATGCTGGGTAAAACTGTCTAGTGGAACATTAAAGTAATGAATATGTTTAATTGAGTTTGTCACCCATGAAAATGCTGAACAGGATTGTGTGGCAGACTGTGTGTGCTCACAGGAGGGACTGGATGGGACACTACTACTGTTTGCCTGTGGATTTCAGTGGCTGATTGTATAAATATCTGAGATTTAACATGAACGTCTTATTGTTCTCTTGAGAAATCTAAAATAAACTAATAAGCACTGTGATTTATTTAAGAGCATTTGGATATTTAAAATTATTAATAATTTGATCGAATTCCCTATTAGTTTGGTTGTACTTGGATGTATTTAAACAAAGAGCAGAGTAAGATCCTTTCACTGTGAATCCTGCAGCCAGGAACTAAATAGTACCTGGACAGTAGGATCTGAGGATCCTCAGTTGCAGGGCTGAGATTGTGGTGGAGATCCACGTTCCTCATGAACTGAGTCAGGTTTTGTAACCTCTAAGTGCTGTAATTTTGCCTTCCTGAACCAAAATGACCCCAAATGACAGAGAATGCTGCTAAAAGAATGTATTTATGGATTTTATCTCTCAACTGCAATCAAATTTAAATGCAAATGAAATGCTTTATTTTTTTAATTTGGTGTTTTGGTGTTGGTGGTTTTTTTGTTTGGTGTGTTTTTTTTTTTTTGTCTGGTACATCATAACTTTTTTCAGAAATATACAAATGTGCACCAGCTTTTTAAATAAGCTATTTAGTTTTTATTTTACTCGTGGCAGTTAAATTGGCTGGCACATTAAAGTAATATAATTATTCAATTACTGTTTCAGTTCTATAAGCCATTTGGAGACTTAATTACTTCTAGCCTATTCGCATTTTCAAGATCAATAGTACTTTTCTCTAAAATAAAATAAAATATACGATAGCTGATTGGTTTGCTTAAAAGGCAAAGCAAAATGTTCATTTAGTCTTTAGTAAAATACTACTTTTCTGATGCAGGAGGCAGCTGTAGTGATGGTATCTTTTAACTACAGCATATAATCTTTTACGAGAGACATTGTTTATCATCAACATTCAAGGAGGCTTTGAAGAAAAGGCAGGGTGGGGCATTTGTTTTCAAAACTGTAAAATGACAGAATAGCTTCTGAGTGAGCGTTTTAATGTTGGAAATTAGCTGATGTACAAGTATGAATCTTGGGGAGAGGACTTCTTTATGTATGATCTTAATTCATGATCAGCACTATGCTACCTGAGTTTTCTTGCAACTCTGATTTCAGAATCTCCTCGAAGTGGAAATTGAAGCTGGCTATTCTTTACTTACTAGCTTCTTGGGGAGTTTCTTCCAGCCGTGCAGTGTCAGGGCTTGCAGCATGAGTATCGGGACTGATTACAGGTTTAGACCTTCATTTCTATTACTTGAAGTAAAGAAGGGACTTCATGCAAAGGTGAAAGTAATTTTGTATTTTTAGTAGTGTTGTCATGCCGCCTGTTCATCTGGTGTTGCCAAAGTCTGATCACGGAATAGTTTGTCTAATGAGATTTTTGGAACCGTAGAACTGTACAATTAGCTCATTTGTTTATTTTAAATATTTTTAAATGAAATCGTAAACTGCATAAATTGTCTTTCCTCCTATAAGGTGCAGTATCTTTTGAAATAAATGAAATGTGCAGTATATTAAGCTTCAATCTGATGTGTCGAATCAACTGAAATTCTATAAATACTTTTTCATGTGGGGAAGGTGGTACTATTTGTGCAGATTAAATTACATTGTACACCCTCATTAGTCTTTGCTCCACAAGTTGTTCCAAAACTGGTGGTGACAAAAGACAGAAATAAGCGAGTCGTTTTTAAACTCAACATATTGTACAATAGTCTGAAGAAGATAGTTGTTCTTAAATTCTTAAGTAGAATTCTGTGTTGTGTGGTTTATGGCTGAAAACAGGCAAGTGCAAAAATAGTTTCTGAAAGTTGTAATTCTGATAATACCAGAAGTGGTAACACTGATTAAAAAAAAAAATCTAAAAAATCCCTTTGCCAGAATAAAAATGCTGAATTTAATTTGAAGTACAAGTCAGTTTCTGCAGCGAGGAGGTTCTATTAATAAAATCAGATATTTGACAGGGAATAAAAGGTTGAACTGGATTTTCATAAGGAATACTTAGTAATACACATGAAAGAAACGTGTTTGTCTTCTGGACCTTTCATCTGCTATAGGTGGTGTGATGAGCGCGGAGCAGTGGTAATGATGCAGTTTCCATAGCAACTGGTTCATTGGCGGGCTAGACCTCTGTCTAGGGTGCTGTCAGTGTGCCTGGAGTTTCAGAGAACAGTGTCCCAAAGAAGGTCTGCTTCCACCTAATCCAGTTTTAATTGAACTCCAGAGACTTTGAAGTGAAGCTGCAGACCAGGCAGACACTATTCCAACTCGAAATGAAGGCCTTGCTCAGCTAGGCCTCAGCTGCTTCTCACTCCTGATAACTTCTGTTAATGAGTGGTTTAAAGAATTGTTACAGTGGTGACTGGTAGTGTTTCTGCAGTGCAGTTCCAGTTTCTGCTGTAAATCCTGTTATACTGAATTCAATAACTTTATCATGGCTGTACAAGGTGCACAATATAAACCACCTCTGCTATTTTCAAGTCGGTGCTTTTCCTTCCAATTTTGAAGAAGTTGCATGCAGCAAGCTTTTGGCCATGTGCCGGGTTTCCACTGTCACAAAAACATGCTCACTTCACAGGGTAAAACTAATACTTAATTATTTAACTTGCTGATTTTACTCACAGCATCCATGTAAAAAGTGTTTGAATTTGCAGTGCACAGACTGATAGTGACAAGCAGGCTGCTGTGTTTTAATTGTTACTACAGAAAAGCAGAGGTCGTCACATTCCTGTCTGTCTCAAAAAATAGTAATTGAAATTATAAGCTCCAATTTAAGGATTGTAAGATGGATGAATACCAGCAAAAGTACTAAGAGATTTTTGTACACAAGCATGGCAACTTTGTCTCCTTTGTTACCTCTTTTTATGTTGTGCTCTTTAAAGGATATTTATATGCATGTGACAAAAGCCAACCGCAGTGATTCTGAATAGCACCATAGAATTATACAAATCTCCCAATTAGTGTGGATGGGTTATGGATGTGGTATGGAAAGTGTCAGTGTGGCCCAAGTCTGTTAGTTCCCCAGTTCCAGAAATTATTAGAAACCATTGACAATCTCTGGTCCTTTCATTACATTTCTAAAATTTTGTATCAGAATAATTATTCATTTTTTCCTTCTCTTTCTGTGTGTGTATTGGGAGAGAATTTGTCTGTGGCATTTGTATTGAGGGGAAGATGAGGGATTAAGTAAAAAGAAAAAAGGTGTGGGAGATGCTTTGCTTTGTACATTCTGATCTTCTGTGCTGTCTGCTTTTGGTTTGCCAGTCTTGTTTGCTTTTAATTCACAAAGGTAGTACAGTGTATTATACTGTATTGTGTAGTGCTTTTGTAATGGTGCTTCTGCTCTCTGTGCTACAAAAATGCAGGTTATTTGTGAATATATGCTACATGTGAGGCAAAATCCTCCTTTGTTAAAAATCTATAAACAGATGATTGGGTTCATTAACAATCTTTGTTATGTTAAAGGCTTGAATTTCACTTTTTCTTTTTTATGCATTATATAGTGCTCAGGAAAAATTGTAGTAAGAGTGATGATAACTAGGATTATATCTGAATCTCCTTTTCTGTGATGGATTTCTGTTAAGTGCTTTTGTGTTTGCTAAAATCGACAAATCTCAGATTTTCCTTCGCTTATGGTTTGTTAATCTGAGGCAGAGAAGTGTCCAATCTTGCTGTCCCTTAACACTTACATAATTAAGCTTTGAAATGAAAAGGAAAAAGTGAAGCAACAAAGAAACAAAGTGGCTGCGGACTGAAAATGGGATTAGTCTGAATTGTGAAGGCAGACTAAGCATCTGTGTCTGTCAGATGGGATGACAGGAATTGTAACAAGTTACTTTGACAACCGCTTACTCCATAGAGAGATTATGCTGAGTTCATTTGCAGGTTTGTGTTTAACCTTAGCTGACAAAATGATACTTAACCTCTTATACAGCCAACCTTTATAGTTCCAGAATTAATGACTGGTGCCTTAACGATAAACGTAAGGAACATTTTTTTCTTTAAATACTTTTTTCTTGCTTATTTGTTACAGTCCTGTTATTGCAACGGTAAAGTGAGTGCAAATACATCTAAAGGCACTAGTAATACGTTTCAGAATATGCTTTTATGCTTTGCTGAAGTGCCAGACATTTCATAATGTTTCTGAAACTCTCTTGGTTATGGAAAACAGGCAGTTGTCTTCAAAGGAAAAAATACAAGCAAATTATTGAAATCCTTGACATGAGTAGTTGAATTTAGGATTTAAAAAAATCCATTATAGGGTCATAGCATGATTTGAAGTTTGAGCATATTTTAATTTTGCTACGTTTTGCATGTAATTGGTAGAATCCATGTTTGTGGGTCAAACGTTTCTCTTTTACAAGATATTACCTATACTGACAACATATTTAAAACATTCTCTCTCTGTCTCTTTCTACTAGATTCTGGCATATACAGAAGGAGTCCATGGAAAATGGCTCTTTTCAGAGATTCGATCTATCTTTTCCCGACGTTACCTTTTGCAAAATACAGCACTGGAGATATTCATGGCAAATAGAGGTACTGTGAGTTTAGAGGAATGGCAAGTGTTGATTTGCATTCTGTTTGGCTGTTTAGTCATGTCTTTTTTGGTATGGATTTGTGTAGATAGCAGAAGGGCTGGGATTAAGTGTCTCAATATTTAAGTTAGTATATTTTTGTAATTTAGTTTCTCCTTTTCATTATTTTTTTTTCAATGAGGAATTATGATCAAACGTGATAACTGGGAATTAGCAATGCATCACTTTGATTTATATCCACATGTTTATTTGGCATTCTCTGGAAACTCTTGCTTAAGGCATACCTACCTCTGATCTGTTATGCGTGAAGGGGTTTTTTTGTCCCTTTGGAGGGTTAGTAGTTGTTATTTAGATTTTTAGGTTGCTATTTCCTAAGCGTCATTGAATGTTTCAAACAAAATATAAAGATAATATTTTGAAGAATATGTCTTGAAAACATCTAGAAGATAAGTAAATGTGTGTTCCAATTAATATATAAACTTTTCTTTTTTCTGGACAGTCAATATGTGCATATAGGTTTAACTTCTATTCAGAAAGGAAAACAAATGTAGACCTTGTAAGATTTGTAACAGTGACAACTTCTGTTGAAATCCCTGTTAGTGGTAAATAAAAGCAGTTCTGGAAATTATTAAAAAATATATCTATAGTAACCTGAAGGAAACATGTCTAATCTTTTACCTGTTCAAAACCTAAGCTTAGAGTTAAATTTTATTGGGCCAGAAAGCCTAAAATAAAAGATACAAAATCATGCCATATTTCAACTCTTGTGTTCACAGTGGGTGTCATGTTCAACTTTCCTGACCAAGCAACAGTAAAGAAAGTGGTTAACTGTCTACCTCGTGTTGGTGTTGGTACTATGTTTGGACTACCCCAGACCAGGTATTTTACAATTTGAGTTAATTCTATCTGTCAGTTCCGAGTTCTCTTTTCATCAAACCAGCCTACATGGTTTGAAGCATTTACACCTACTGGTTTACAAAACATGCACATCCTCAGCCTATCACTTCTGCATGCTATTTGCAATGCGTTTGTATAATAAAAACTTCTGGATTTGAGATTTTTTTTGTGATTTCTGTCTGTTATAAGGAAGATAGCTTCTTTTTGGCAGTGAGAGTCAATCACTTACCCTACTTAAGGAAAATAGGTTTCTTTATGCTTGCCAACTCACTAAAATTTAAGACTGATCTAAGACTGGTTGTAGGACTGATTAGCTTTTATGGCAGTGTTCAATTATATTAGCTTGACTGTAACATCCTTGAATCCTCTGTCGTATTTAAACGTAGATGAACATGATTGTTCCTCATCAGAAGGATATTGTAGTGATGTGTAGAACAATATAAGCTGAACAGCATGTGAAGGATTGGTACGGTGTGCTTGTCTTTTAGCTCTGGAGGACATTGTTTGAATTTTACATGGTGAGAAATCAATATTGCAATGTCAGGCTCTGTGTTTGGATCCTAAAACTGAAGAACATGATTCAGTTTTCTACATCTTTTTTAGCAGAAGATTAGGGCTTGATTACCAGATATGCTCTGGATGAAACACAGCAGCACAGTTTAATGTTTGCTGAGGCTGATAGAAATAGAAGCTTTTGATGTGCACCCCATCTCTAGTTGGATTGGTTACCTCTTGTATTTTAATGAATTACAAAGCATTTTTAAGTAGATTAATTTCTAAATTTTTGGAAGAAACAGCAACCCTTAAGGAGTATCTTGGTTGTTATTACTTTAAATTTTATTTTTTAAAGGTTTCTGTGCACAGAAATGACATGAAAATAGTTGGGGATGTTTTCTGTTGTGTTTTGTAGTTTACCTGTTTTTTATCAAGTCCAGAAAAAATTCTCTTGAATTGCAATTATAGCCACTCTGTGAGAACTTAAGGATTTCTATTTACAGGCGCAAATTATGTGTGAAAATTTTTAACTACACATGAATGTATAAACACATTTGTTCAAAATTTCACATCCATTTATACTGATAAATTTGTTTACAATATAATGCAGTTTATTAAAAAAAAATCAGTTACTGTAAGTGTTTTCTTTAATTGTTTATCCATATCTGTAAAGATTTGTTAACTAAAACTATATCTAGATTCCCCCCCCCCCCCCCAGTGATGTAGTTCTGGTATTTACAGATGTTTTTATTATGAACAAAACTGTCTTGGGAATTTTATAAGCTCTTCTTTGCTTGATTTATCACTCCAAGGAATGACTCAATAGTCGTCTTTCACAAACATCAGGAAATCTGGCATCAAATTCTGAAAGTTTAATTGAGTTATTTATGACTAACTCTCCAACACTGCCCAGAATTTAAATCACAAGAGAATGGACTTCATAATGAAGTTCTATCATTTTATCATTGTTTTCCTTTGTTCTTGAGGGATTTAAAAAGCTCTCCTAAAAGATGACTTTATTCTTTTGTGAAATTCTAAAAGTCGTGTAATTTTCTTATTTAATGGTCTGCCATCTCTCTAAATCACTAGTAACATATTTCTATAATACATCAAGCCTTCATGGAGCAGCTGAATTTGCACAGCTGTAAAGGTTTCTGTTTGAAAGCTTTCAAATCTTGACATATCCAGCTGTCAGATGTTTTCAGTCTTTTGTTCTTATTAGATTATAAAACTTCAAAAATGAACTTCAAGTGTCCAAAATAGCAATTTGATCTCCAGAGAAATCTAGCATAGAACTGGTAGAAAGATTATGTACAACTGCCACTAAAATTCAGATAGGTAAAAGGGAAGACCCACCAGATTTTCTCATTATTTTTTCCCATGTTTTGGGGGGTTTTTTTTGTTTTTTTTCAGACGCATTTCTTTGGCTAGTCCACGACAGATTTTCAAAGCTTCCAATATGACCCAGCGATGGCAACACCGAGAAATTTCCAACTTTGAATATCTGATGTTTCTAAACACTATAGCAGGTAACACAAATTACTATAATGACTCAGAAAAGGAGTTAATGGTAGCACAATCTCAACAGACATGGGGCACTGCTCGATTTTGCCCTTTTAATAATAACTTTTTCTATGTACAATTTTCTCCTGAAAAACAACTTCACAAAATCCTCCTACATGTACTTTATTCGTAATGTATTTTTATGTTTATGTAAGAATAGAGAGGCATGCAATTCATAATGCTATACTGAACTGCACTTAAAATATATCACTAAAGTCAGAATATCTTGACTGTTGCAGGAGGACAGGATCTACATAGACTGTCTACTATAGAGGAGAGTCTCAGAACTAGTATCTTCTTTATCCCTTAGTATTCCAGGTTTTAATATTCATAAGTATTATCCTCCCTAAATACCGCTGATGCAACAAGTTCTTTGTAGGGCTGTAACCCTCTGGGAAGCCTCAGCTGGGGAGCAGGATATTCCTGGAGCCAATAAATGCTACTGTTACAAGATGTATGGTTGGTCTTGGAAGAGCGTAGTGCCTGGATAACCAGTGCTGCTGTGTCAGGACACCATTCATCCATTCCCAAATCCGAATTCATACCTCTCTATGGTTGTCCTAACCCCTCATTCTGTAAATGCTAAGCTATATTTCATTTAACCCATCTTACCCCATTAGCTTCTAACCAACTTGACTTGTTTAGTAAATGGAGGCTAATTGTTAGGTCTCATGACCTCTCTTTTATTTTCCAACATATTTTGTTCTCAGAGCAACTTACAAAATTTCTCGATTTTCAGCTCTTTTCTATGGTATTGACAGTGTTGAAAGGTCCATTAATTCCCTTTCAGACTTGGCTCTTGCTAACACGATTGATAAAACAAATGCCTCTGCTCGCACTAATTACATTTGATACAAATGGTCAGTTTTGCTAGTTTCTGTAATCAGTCATTAAGTCAGAGATGCCAGGATGCTGGCAGATTTTATAAAAGTAGGGTAGATCTGCTTGACTCCTTACTGCCGAAGTGAAATGAGGCAAGATCATGACACTGTTTTCTGTGGCTCTAGTGGATGATCCTTTTCAGCTTTAATATGTTATTGAAATAATAAAGTGAATTCTTACCTACTTGGTATTTGAGGTTAAAAGGAATAAAAAGACAACATTATGGAAAAAGGGAAAGTTTAGTTGCCCACGATGGGGAGTTAAAAGATTGTCGTGATGGCTATCAATTTGAAACAAATAAAGACAGATACCAGTGTCATGTAAGTAGCTTTAACCCTGAATAAGAGATAATGTGCAACATAACCAACTGATTAGGGAAAGAAAGGGTCTGACTATACCATTTAAAAA
The DNA here is from genome assembly GCF_026419915.1 of Harpia harpyja. Taxonomy (NCBI): domain Eukaryota; kingdom Metazoa; phylum Chordata; class Aves; order Accipitriformes; family Accipitridae; genus Harpia; species Harpia harpyja. The sequence goes on along the minus strand of NC_068941.1, from coordinate 18,566,748 downwards.
TTCTGCAAACCAGGATGGAAAAATCCTGAATGGTGTAAGAAAACTGGAAAAAGAAAAACCTACGTGGAGTTTTAGAAAATGTTTTCTGACAACCTGATAAATTGGGTTGTGAAATAATATTCCTGGGGAAGAAGTAAAAACCTGTCCTTTGAGACTTTAGCGGCCAGACTAGACAAAATCTGAGAGCATGCTGATTGGAGGTGATGTGAATGAATGAGCTTCTGCAACAGTATCATAAAAAGAGACAGGATCCCTGTAAAAATTAAGCATTTTAAAATTATAAACCAGGCTATGTGGTGTATGTGTATGTATGGTATATGATTATTCTAATTGAATATTTTGTTTTTACTGGAAGAAGGATATTATTTCCATACAGGTGCATGAAGGTGCACGTGTGAACCTGAAACCAGAACAGATTTTCTTTTCTGGTAAATGTTGGCATATCCATAGGTGGTCAATGTTCAAGGAAGAATTCCCCTCAAAGTGTATTCTCTAGATGAAATGGTTATTACTTGCATAATTTCTCAATCTAAAATCCTGAGCTGCTTCATTTTGCTTTCACGTATTGAATTTAATACAGTATGTAAAAATATTGCTTTGATTTTTAGTATCAACAAAAGTCATCGCCTTTCCATTTTTTGAAGTGTTTCAACTTAAAGAAACAGAAGACAAGATGACATAAACAAGGAAAGGAGAAATGCTTAGAAAATGAATGGATTTTACTGTCACTCTTACTGTATGCAAAAGAGTTTACAATTAAAGTGAAATGGGCTGCAACGTTTTAAATTAAATACTAGCAATTTGTGAACTTTTTCATTATCCTTTTTAATACAGCAAAGTAGAATATTGAAATGATAAAAGATCCGAAATAAATTACAGTTCTTTTGAAGAGTTTGTAAAGTTATATTGTATCTTTAGAGGTTGGTATTTTACTTAAATATAACTCTTAACTCATGGTGGGTTTTTTTTGTTGTTGTCAGGTCGAACTTACAATGATTTAAATCAGTACCCTGTCTTCCCGTGGGTTATCACCAACTATGAATCAGAGGAGTTGGACCTTACACTTCCTAGCAACTTCAGGGATTTGTCAAAGGTATTTGTCATCAGATATACCTTTTTTCTCTCCAGTATTTATCACAGTAGCTTTCAGTCTTGTTAATGTTTTCTGCTGCATTTGATACATTAATGTTAAATGCACAACCATTAACAGTGTTTCATTTCTGTATGCGTATGCTGATAATAGGGATCAGATTGTGGAAGAATGAATTATTGATGTATTCTTATTGCTTCTGATTGTATCAATTGAAAAATTGTTAATGGAAGGTGCTCTTAGTTGGAGCATATGCATTACATTTCATTTCGAATTTTAACGAAGTTAGGGATGCTGAGGCTGCTAAAGATTAAAAATTAGCCAAATAATTTCCCATTTTTCTGATGAGAATTGTGCTTTTTTAGTAGCAAAGCCTGTGATACCATTATATTTTAAGTACTTTTAAATCATTGCCCTTATTCCCATGAGTAGAAACTTTATTTTTTCACTTCCTCTGTGTATCCCCTTCCGGTATGTTCAAGCAATGCTGTTGTCTTTTGTCAGACAGACATTGTCAGTTTTTAACAACTTTTCCAAACAACTCCTTTCTGGCAGTGTAGCCTTGTTTTTCTAAGGTTCTTTCCCAAACAAACATATGCAGATGCAATATTATACAGCCTGTTTAAAGCTTTATAGAATATGATTATTCTCTTTCAATCTTTTCCAAGAAAGGAATATTTCATTTTACAAAGCAGAAGCATCTCCCATTTTCTCTACAAAGACTAGGTGCACTGATCATCAAACAGGTTCTTTTTCTAAAAGCTAGCTATTATGGGAAATGATCGGCACATGCAACTATATAGTTAATTAGTGGAAAAGGTAAAGGATGTATTTTAATTATAGCTTGTTTTTTACAAAAGTCTTCCATACAAATTGGTAATTTAATAGAAAAAAAAAAGGCAGTTTTTAAAAGTTCTTGCTTTCAGTTCGCAATTGATTAAGCTAAACACAAGTCTGTGAAAATATCTGGAAAATTAATTTTTTTACTATGGATTTAGTATTTTAACCTTAAAAAAGGTACGGTATAGTCATCAACTATATATACATCTATATATGTGGATAGGTATGTGTATATAGATACACATATGTATGTATATTTGAAGACTATACCGTACCTTTTGTGGGTGTATATGTATGTACAAATAAAAATAAAGGAATGATGTTTTTAAGTCCAAAGCAGAGATATACTGAGGTACTGTCATTGTAATATTTTCTAATAGTGTTATTCAAATTAAATAAGTCATGAACACTCTGCTTTCTCAGAATGTCTGACTGACACAAATCCATATTCATGGGTAAACCTACACATATTTTTATAGTTTAACAAATCTTTTGAAGCTAAATAATACTTAAAAATCATTTCTTGATGTGGAATTTAGTAAATGCTTTCTTAATAACCCCCAGGCCAAAAAATATCTGAAGGTAGTTTACAACTAAAAATACCTATTGCCAACCTAGACTACACTCGTGAATTACACTGAAGTGAAAATTGAAAACTTACGAGTAACATCAGCTCTGTGTAGCTTGAATTAGTACATAAATTAAATGTATTAATCATTAATAACTTCCTTGATTATGATGTGATTTTTGCAACCTCATTTTCCATTAACTTTTGTTAATTGACACTTCTGCATATATCATGTCATTGTTAAAATAATTCAAGACAAAAAAAGGATTCTCCAGCTGCTATACTTAAGCTGGATACTCCAGCTGCTAAAAGGCATCTCCTTTTAATTATTTGTAAACTAGTCAATTCAGTCTGTGCTATAGTCTTAGTCTTTCTTCCTCCACCCTGAAATAGGACTAAGTGCAGTGTAGAGCAATTTTTCCTCATTTTAGGTTAGGTACCACTCTTGCCTCCATTAAGAAATTGGATAGCAAATCCGCTCTTTTTATATGTGTTTTTTTTATTAACAGTGACTGGTTATATGGATTTCTCTGTTCATGAAAGTAGTCTTTGAGGATTACTAAGTATACTTTAAGTTCTGATGGAATCTTTCCATTGTTATTGCTGAGAGAGGACATTACTTAGGGACGTTACCAAGTGGACATTACTTAGGTTGTATCTATATCTATACTTAACCTTCTCAATCATATGTTTGAAAACTATGAACTTAATACAGGAAATAATTATTACAATATTAGATGTCAGTCATACTGTATTATGAGTAGAAGGAGTTTCATTTAATAATATTTAATCCTGTAAAATGATATTCTTGGGAGCTTTTAATCTTTAACAGGTGATTGGCAGAGAATTGCCCCTATTGTTAGGGAATAGTGAATATTTCTACATATGTGTATATTTAACATGGATTTTCCCTTATGTTTTGTTAAATGTTGTTGATCAGACAGTGCGTCTTGATCTCTAAAAATGTAACTGCTGTTCTGGATGAATGCCAGTCCTTCCCATATACACAATGAAAGTCTTTATGCCATACCTGTCTCAGATACAGCAGTTCAAGTTTTAGTTACTGTTTAGGCATTTCTAGCAGTATCTACTCTATGTAGTTTAAATGTTAAGCTTTGTGTCAGATGGTGAATTCATGGCAAATATCTGAAAAACCTTGCTAATATTCAACTATGAAAATGTTTGACTGTCATGTATATTGTGATATTTTCATTGTAGTACTGTTATCTTTGGGGTAATGCTTCAAAATAAGTGCTAATTATGTATTGTAGCATGTCCATGCTTTTTGCACTGCTAAAGGTTTTAAAAATACTTAAAGATATTTCATTTACGTTTTTACATTGTTTTAACAGTCTTTTACTTTATTTCTTTTCCTTATCCACTTCCAGAAATGCATCAGAATTTAGGGCTCCCACTGAGTAAAGAAAAGGAAAACTTTGATTTTGGTCTGGCAGAAAGGATGTCAGGTCAATATTTCTACTTTTTTTGGTACCTAAGAAAATTAAAAATGAAGAATTTTTCTTTCTTTCTTTTTTTTTTTTTTTTAGAAATTGCAAGTTAAGGTTAGGTATTATAAAGTGTCAAATATGAATAACAGTTTTGTTAATATGTTAGCTAGAAGTCCACAGTTAGTACAGATTTAAAGAACTGCAGTGTATAGGTTAAACCAACACTTAACTATAGGCTAAACCAACATGTATTTAAGCAGCTTCTTATGGCATTGTTTTGAACATCAGTCACACAATGATAAACCAAAGCAACTGAAATGGATTGTGGTTAATATTACTGTCAGCCTGACGAATGCTCCTGACAAATGCCAGGAGTGCACTGCCAGTCTGTTACCCTGCTTTGACTCCAGTGTTTATTTCTTAAGAGGTGACTATGGTTTGGAATGAGTATTACGTATTATATTTATAGCTGCATATATTTTATTTATAAAACAGACACAGTTTCCCACCAGAACACGTCCCATTTTCTGCATTACTTACATTATTCAAAAGCACATTTTTTTTCCTTTTCTTTATTCAGTGGAAGCAATAAATTACGTTGTGTTTCTATACTCAGATAAGGAAAAAAAAAGAAATAAAAATCTGACATATCAAAGCATGATTTTATACTCTTAAGAAGTTACAAGATCTTGCTGTATGCAAGCAGCTTTTGATAATATTTCTTTCATAAGGCACAAAATTTCTGTAAGATCATAAACTGACACTACTAGAAGAAGAAAATTATGCCATTCTTAAATCTTCTTTTGTCTTCATTATAGCTACATGTGTACATAATAATATTTTTATTCTAATTTTTATCATTTTCATGCAATATTTGCTAAATCATCATCAATTTTATAGTGGCTGTTATGTATGTAATGACTTCTTTTCCAGTCAAGTGTACAAAAGCAACAAATAGCTCTCACCTTCAGTGAAGTGAGGTGTTTAATTGGTATGTGGGAGCCACTGATACCCAATATACTTTGACAGAAGAGAAGTAATAGATTTTTTTTACTATGATAAATTAGACTAGTTTTGTTATTCTAATGTAAACTTCACTGTTGACTGTTCTTCAGCATGCCAGCCTGAATTCTATTGCAGGGTGTTCATTTCAGGAGCAGAAATTCATTGCACATGTAACTTGGGCTGCATATTTTACCCTGCAAGGAAACAGAGTGGGATGTGCATGAAATTTGCTTAGTTACCTCTTGTTACCCCTTGGCAAAGAGATAGAAAGTAACAAATGTTTTGATATGCACCTATTATACTTTTGCAAACTTTTTAAAGAACTCTTTTTGTCTAGAGAGGCATTAAAACTTATACAGGCATTCTATGAACCAGTGCTTTTCATGTAGGAAATGAAAATTGTTTTATTCAGCTCATGCTCCAACACAAAATCAATGCTGGTTACTACCAGTTAAAACTGATAAACTCACCAGAAGGACTCAGTGTCCTTCTAAGTATAAAGCATGTTCCAAAATGGGACACTAAAAGAAGGTGAGAGCAACAGTGTGAGATCTAACAATAGTGGGCGCAGTGGTGATGACTTATTTTGATACGCAATTACGTCTGGAATTTAGGCACTGAAACCTATGATGCTTGACACTGTTGGGCTCAGCATCTGCCTTGGTTGCCTTGTTGCTTGTATTTTAGGCAGTAAATTTGTCATCTGTACCTGTGACAAAAGATACAACTTAATTCAAAAGCATTCCAAAGCCAGACAGGATAAGCTCAGATGGAAGGTACAAATTTTTTTCCTTTCAGGGCAGTCCATGTGAATCCCTGCTTAAAACAGGACACTACAGAAATAAAATATTTCAAACTTTGTATCAAAATCCCTGGCAGTTAAGAAGAGGTCTGATATATTTTCTAGAATTTTGGATCACCTCAAGAAACAGTGGTAGAGATGTCAAGACCAGCCTTCATCTACAGTCAGCCTGCAGCAGTGATATCTGAAAAGGACACACGTTTTTCACTATTCATTTCTTACCCTGTTATGGATTTTGATATTTTTAGTATAAAGCATATTTGTCAGATTCTCTAAATTATCAGATAACAAGTTATCATGCTTCTTTGAGGAGAGGGACACTCCATCCTCTCTAAAATTGCATGCAGAATAGGGAACAGTTGAGAGAAATTATTACAGAAACTGGTTTATCACCTTGTTGTAGATGTACATTTGATCTCCGTACCTGTTTGTGCAAAGTGGTTGACAGATCTAGACATTTGACATAATCATGTTAAAAGAAACTTCTAGGGGAAGGGAAGCATTCAAACAGGAAGCAATACTCTGAGCAGTACCTTGATTTTTAGGGATGCATGTGTTGGTACCATTTAGGAAACCGTAAAAGAGCACAATCTAGCTGAGAGAACAAAGACCAATCTTTCCTCTTTGAATATAAAGACAGAGAGCTAAAAAGAGTTGGGGGGGAAGGGAATTGCAATTGTGATTGGGGTCTTTGCTTGTGATATGAGAACTCAAAAGTCAAGTCCCTCTTTGAAGAAAGCTGTGCAAGAGTATGAAGTTCTCTTGTTCACATCCCAGCACAGTGCTATAATTTTAGGACTATTATGGACTTTCTTTGTTTGGACCAGAAAATCTATTGTGGAATTAGAAATTGTATCAGTTAATCAAGTGCTGAGTAGTCTGCTATATTCCCATGAAAAGTTTTGGTTTAATAACATAAGTTTTTCCTATTTCTAAATGGGGGGAAAGTGATTTTGTGAGACTCACAAATGCCAGTAACCCTCAGACAGATTCCGTCAGGGACTTTTGTGAATGATAAAATCGGTCAATTATTCTTTCTGACAGCTGAGACAATCTGTTTTATCATTTCCTTTAGCACATTTGCCAAAATTAAGAGACAAAGCTGCAAATGGTCCCATGGATCTGTGACTGATCTGCTACAGTCGTCTGTTTTCTAGGTCCCAAGGATTTTTTTGCAGCACCATGGTCAGGTACCCACCCACAGACCAAGTCCTCATGTCGGCCAGCCCACGCTCGGGTGGATCAGGACCACGGACAGGGGCCTCCCTAGGCAAATTCAAGCAGTTCTGTTGAAAAGCAAGAACATAGCCACGAGGAAGACTTGTTCATTTAAATGAAGTAGTTGTTGGATTGTCAAGCCCGGCTTATGCATGATCCTTAGAGACACAAAACTGTTTGCTGTGTCTGAAACAATTCTAGCCCTTTCAGATTTTAGTATCAATCTCTGCTTGATACACACTTGTTTCACTTTCAAAGACAGAGATTTTTGTGCGGTTATGTTGGTTTGAGCTTCATACAGCATCTATCTCAGGACCTTTTTCAGAATAAACATGTGATTTCCATGCATGTTTAGCAGCCCATTCCTCCACAACTCCTATGGAGACCTGCTGAGACTGAAGCTTCACCCAAATACATCTCTGAGATGATATATCAAAACATACTTTCTGAAATCCTACTCTTAGTCTAGATAGAATTTTTAAAACGTTCTGGGAATTTCCATTGCTCTATTACAGTGTCATAACCATTCTTTTATATCTTTCTCTTTTTTTTCCTTGTCATTAGTTGGTTATTCTCTGTGTCAAACCATGTCCTCTAAAGAACACATAAGTGGATAATTGAGTGCATCTCTCTACCAGTCTTACTTTTGCTTCCCTGTTCTCTTCTTTTCCCACCAGAGGCTTATTTTTTGAAGTCACAAGAAGCATACTCTTTGCACTTCAGATGCAGATAGCAATTTCTAGGATCACTTAATTCTTTTCAAGCAATTTTTATTTATTTTTATATATTTTTTACATTTATTTTGAGCAAAAGCCAAGTTTACAGGATCAATAAGAATCGTTTTGGTCATGAGCCTAATAATCTTAATCTTCCCTGCCTCAAGGAGGAGTATTGTTTGGAATACAGAAATACTCAAAGACAATAAAAACAATAACTTAGAATTAACAATGAATGTTCAAAATGCTATTCTTAGTTTGTATCTGATGTTATTGCCCATCCTGCTCTTGTTTCAGTTTTAGGTGCTCTGAACAAGTGTCGTCTTCTAGTTGGAAATGAACTGAGGGAGGTTCATGACCTTTTAAATGATCACAAGAAACCATGGGGCACATGTCTGGTCATAAAACGTACTAGCAATCAAAATAAAGTAATTTCACACATATGTCTTGGGCGATAGACATTTTAAATGTGTGTTTTCTGTCTTCCTAATGTAAAGTGAATTTTATTTTCTTGATAGAGTTTCTCTTCCTTTTTATATTCATACATTTGAACTCCAGCAGATTATGAGCTGCTACCTGTGTAATTCAGATTTCTGAACGAGTATGATGGTGGCTAAGTTGAAAACTGCACTCATACTGGAAATGAGGATGGGATTTATCTTACCTAACTGGAGCTGTCTAAAACTGAGTTGATCAAACTCCTAGGAGCAGGAAACTTGTTGGGGTCAAAGGACAATCCAGGTATAAAAATAGTGCTCAGAGAAAATGAGAGCATGGTAAAAACAATAATAATGATAATCTTTGTTTAAAGAGGAGTTTAAGGTGGTTCTCAGGGTGTGGACTTACTTTGATGGACACATCAGATGATCTGTCTCAAACTCAAATATCAGCAGATGAAAGTGTGGATCAAATGAAGGAAATCAATAGAAAAAGATCACTAGGAGGAGATGGTATGATCCTAAAAGCTTGAGTTGAATAGTCTAATAAGATTAAGAAAAAATAATTTACATATAATATCCAGCTAATCACTTGAAACTGCCTCAGTATCAGAAACCCAAGGTTAGTTTTCAAAGTGGGGTGGTCACTGGCTTTCCAAAGGTCTTTTCTGGACTTTATGCTGTTCAGCATGTATGGTAATCTGAAAAAGAAGATGAAAAGGGAGATGATAAAACTTTCTGACAATAGTAATCTGTTGATGGTATTGAAGATGATGGCTGACTAATCAGGAGACATTATGAAATAGGTAATAAAATGATGGATGAATTCACCTTAGATAGGAGTGAAGCAATGCATGTGTGAAAAAATATACATTGACAGGCTCTTAGCTGACTATATTCAGGATCGATATAATCTGATTGTGATAGTTCTATGAAACAGTACAGATTACAGTAAAAAACTCTTTATACTTTCCCAAGTACACATTTCTAGCCTGCTGCTGCTCTTTTTGTAGGGCTTGGTGCTTACATGTGATACACAATAATGTATATTTTTGTGCCCTGACAGTGTTTAGTCTGCAGAAGATGCAAGTTTGTATAAGCTTTTAGCTTGAGGTCCTGTGCTGCTAGTACAAGCCAAGAGGATTATGTTTTTAGTTCTGATTGTCTTATATAGACCTGGTGTTAGGTATAATGGCTTCTGTTTTCTGTGACAGTGGCTTGTACGATGTGTTGGCAGAGGAGCATGGTCTGTGAAGGGAAGGCAGAGAGAGAACGTTTTCATCTCCTGCCATGATTCAAGTGCATGTGGCTTCTCATTAAATCCTGTTTCTTGAAATCCATAAAAGGAATTTTTTTTTTTTTTTTAATAAGTGAGTGATGATGCACGGATTTCTTTCACTTGACAGATTATGTCATGGATAGTATAAGTGAATGGTTGCTTTTGGCTGGCAGGGTTATTTTCCAAGTCAGGCAATTACAATGCCATACTCTCCTCGCCGCCTGCAAGCAGCTTGATTTCTCCTCGTGATTCCCAGGGACATGCAACTTCCTTTCTCCCTGACCTTTTGGACGTGTACAACACATAACAGCTCTCTTCAGTTTGTCTTCCCAGTAGTATTAAGGTGTAGTAATACCTCAAATACACAGTGTGTGATGCATTCAGTTGTGCTGAACAATTGAATAAACCTTATGTAAAAGTGTATGTGTGCTTAATTAGTTTGCAAGTTTGCAGTTCAGCAGTGCATTGTTTTGGAATCTGCTCCAGATGGGTGTAATAGCATTTGATACTATTGTTAATAATATGAATGCATGGAGATTTTTCCTTTACATTCAAATTCTTCCAAGGTTTTAGGTGACCTGAGGTGTATCTTGTCACTAATATATTGCTAAAACGTCACTAATATTGCTAAACATAGTTTTTCTTCATTTTTTATGCTTAGTATTAGCTTATGATCCATTTTTGAACTGTGGACTTTGGGAATCTTCTGTGTTTTGCACCTTTAAATATTATTTATATTGACATGTTCAGACATTCTAGTTATTAGACCACCTTTAGATCAGTTTTTCCTGACTGTTCTTGTCTCAAAGGAATGTGTGAGCTCTTACAAAATCTTAATAATAAACCATATGTGCAAATACTTTTAACTTAATTTTCATGCACACAACTATTGTCTGCTTTTATTCCAGCCCTTTATTTAATTCTTAGTTTCTGAAGAATAGAAAATTGAGCTTTTAAAAAATTTTTATAACATAATGTGATCTGGTAAACTTCATGATGTGGTTTCTGGTAAATAGGGTCTTTTCAAAGAAAGCTTGTAAGGACTGACAACTATTTAAAAAAGCATGTTTACATAAAAAGGTCAGTGGTTTTAGTATGTATTGATTATATTAAATTTATTTTAGAAAAGACTGAGATAAGAGGATTATGGAATTTCATCTCATGTGCAGTACATCAGGAAATACCCAGGGATCCTACATTTGATAAAAATGCTGATCACAGTCAGCTGGTTATATTTGTCACTTATTTAAAGGAGCTGCTGGGACATAGTTGTCTGCACCCTAAGCTGTGCATGCAAGTATTAAATGAAGTGGCAGGTAGCTATTTATCAGTGTTTCTTCACTAGTGTAAATAAAATGAGGTAACTAAACAAAGAAATCATTTGCATGTAAAAGTAACTGCAAGTTTGTTGTACTGGAGTGCTCTTGACTGGCTTTTATTGTATCATGTGCACCAGTCCGTGTATGTGGGTGTTGTGGTTTAACCCCAGCCAGCAACTAAGCACCATGTAGCCGCTCACTCACTTGCCCCCCCACCCAGTGGGATGAGGGAGAGAATCAGGGAAAAAAAAGTAAAACTCTTGGGTTGAGATAAGAACTGTTTAATAGGACAGAAAGGAAGAATATTGTAATGAGAATAATAACAATAATAAAATGACAATAATAATAATAATAATAATAATAAAAGAATTGGAATATACAAAACAAGTGATGCACAATGCAATTACTCACCACTCGCTGACCGATGCCCAGTTAGTTCCCAAGCAGTGATCTGCCCTCCTTGCCCAACACCCCCCAATTTACATACTGGGCATGATGTCACATGGTATGGAATATCCCTTTGGCCAGTTTGGGTCAGGTGTCCTGGCTGTGTCCCCTCCCAACTTCTTGTGCCCCTCCAGCCTTCTTGCTGGCTGGGCATGAGAAGCTGAAAAGTCCTTGACTTAGTCTGAACACTACTTAGCAACAACTGAAAACATCAGTGTGTTAACTTTATTCTCATCCTAAATCCAAAACATAACACTGTACCAGCTACTAGAAAGAAAATTAACTCTATCCCAGCCAAAACGAGGACAGTGGGAAGATACTGAGTTGTTTAGTATGAAGTCGTAAGAGAAGAGCTGGTCCAGAAGCTCATCTAGCTTAATATTTTGCCTCTATCAACATCCAGTAGCAGGAGCCTAGTGAAAAAAGAAAAGAAAGAGGGCATGTAAAGCATCATCCTTCCCTTCAGATAACCTCCCAGGTTTGGCAACCAGAAGTTTAACTACTTTGTGAACTGGAGAAATAATTTAGACAGTCATGGTTAGTGGCCACTGATGGACTGGTGGTCTAGTTGCCTTTTTTTTAAAAAAAACCCCCTATTTATGTTTGTTCTGCATTTCTCCCTGAAGTAATGAATCTAGCAACTTAATTATATGTGAAAGTATTGTTTTCTTTGCTTTGTAACTAGGGTAATTATGGCAAATTTTTTTGTTTGTTCTCTGTGGACCATATGAAGTCTTGCTTGCTTGCAACTCTATACTTGAAAATTATTTTAGTTTTAGGTCAACATAAAAAGAAGAGGAAGTATTCTTCAGAACTTGCTTTACATTGTTGTCCCATTTGTTTCCCTTCTACCTACAAATTTTCAAGTATCATAATTATTTGAAATACCTATATTCCAAATAATGGATTAGAATTATAACTATGAGCATAACGACCTGCCAGTTCTAAAGGGGAAGAAGCTTAACTAGATGGAACAATAACAAATATCCAGAGGATGTCTACTCAACAAATTCACCAGAAATGTGTGTTGACTTTAGTGATTGGAAAAGAAGGTAGCACAGCTCTATGAATTTTTCTGATTTCATATGTTGATGTCAAAATCGGTAGAGTACACTCACTAATACTCATAATTATTGCAGTTTCAACATTGCACATACAAAAAGTGTTTGACCGTAGGATTCCTTATTTCACTAAGAAACCACATGAAATTCAGGTAGCTGCTTGTGTTGAAATTCTCAGAAACTGAGTATTATAAGTGACTAAAATATGATTTACAATTAATAGTAAAAAATTGTAAATCAGGTTAGAATTGGAACAGAAATTACTGTGTATCACCTAAATGCTCACTGGGGAAGGATACAAAAGTTCTGTCAAGTTCTGTCCTTTTGGGTTCAGCCAAATTTTGACATCTGAATTCATAGTTGCCACCTCCTAGCCTAGTCTTTGATGTAGGATTTGGTCATCTGGTGTGAAACCAGTGCTTTTGGGAATGACTTGGTAAGGATTGTTTTTCTCCTTGGTAGATTGTTTCCGTTTTTTAAATCTTTCCTGGAGCAGCTCAAGGACCAGTTTAGTTGATCAGTGAGGACAGTTCAAACAGTTCAGCCAGTAATTGTGTTTGTTGTTTTCTTCGGGATACAGTTCTTTAATGAATTTGAGTTAGATATGGATTAAAGTTAAGATGCCCTCTAGAGAAGATGGGGGAGTTGGAGGACCTAATTTTTAAGAAAGCAGTACTCAGTTGTTTGAGAGGAAGAATGGTGACTTCTAGCAGTGAGAATCGGTTCAGAGGCAAGTATAGCATTTTGTGGCTGTTCTCAAACAGAAAAATGATGCATGAAAGAGTAGTGATCTACATTATATGAGTTTATTCCCAGATATTTCCCAGTTGACCTAAGTTAATAAAGTTTGGGTATAATTAAACCTTTGCATCTTGTCTTTATATCTCTGTCTGGGAAAAAGTTTTACTCAGATGATCAGGAAGTCCCACTGGCAATATTACAAGTATTGGCTAGTTCTGGGAGTTAATTATGTGTTGGTAATACATAAAGTAACTAAACAAGCAATCCTCTAAAAATGCAGTTGTGGTTAGATTGCAGCAGAGTATACAGCACTTGGCATATTTACAACAGTGAGAAGTCTAACACTGGAACACTGAACACATTTCAGATATCTGTATATTAGAATACATTGATAAGTGGGCAGGCTGCAGAGAAGTCTTAAGGCTGGAAGAAATGCCTTAAAATCGAAGACCCAAAGAGCTCAATTTCTTTTGTTTATTAAAAGGTCTAATTATAGTCTATAAGTATCTTTATATACAGAAAATACTGGGTAAGTAGAGACTCTGTGGTATGTCAGAGAGAAACGTAACAAGATTTCTTTGGTAACACACCAGTAAATTCTTAGACGAAGTGAAGTACGTATTTTTTAGAATGAGGATCACAATTATCAGTAGAAAAAGCTTCCAAGAAAAATAGCAGATTGTCTGTGTACTCAAGAGTCAGATGCCTTTCTGGAAAGCAGGTTGGCCAAATACAGCTCATGTTATAATCAAGTGTAAACAGTTGGGCTCAAAATCATGTAATGGAAAGGCATTTAATGGCTTGTCATACAAACACAAGGCTAGATGAGATCACCTAATGGTCCCCCTGCTCCTTTAAGCCCAGTGAATATATGAAAAATATCAGTAATGAAAACCAGATAGTCATCTTGAAAATAAAACGTATGAAAAACAAACATCATACTTGGCAAGGATGTTACAAAACATAATTCAATGATACAGACAATGGTATTCATAGGAATCCAAATACCTGATTGGATATGGATAAGAAAACGGTATAAGAAATCACAAGGAAAAGCATTTTTCTCCCCTCCCCCCCTTTTTTGCTTTTTGTCTTTTTTCTTTTGTTTAGTGTCTTTCTTTCCTTTTTTTATTTTTTCATGGTGAAGAACTTTTGAAATACAAATTTCAAAGAATAATATTTTCATTAATTTTTAAATCTTTCTGTTTGCACTGGTCAGCATGGACTTCGCTTCTGGAACTGCCTACTTTTCAGAACTCACAGGCACTTGCATAGATGTCCTGATTTCCAGTAGTAATTGTTAAGATTGCCATCTTCAGCAAAAGACGTAACAGTTAACAGTGAAGATGAAACTAGGGTATCTTGACTACTTACTGTTTGCAGTAATTAAATGCAATTTACTGCCATAGTACTCTAGTCTTTCATGGATTTTGAATATTAATGAGTTAAAAAGTCTTCCCAGTATTACAATGGATAGGAGACAGTAAAAGTGGCAATGTTTGTTTTAATAACAGAAGCCTGTGTAAAAGCCAATAACAAAAGGCAGCATGAGTAAGAACAGGGTATGTCTGTTCCTTTGGAGTAACACTATTTAAAAAATAAAAACACATTAGATAGGAATAAAAAGCACCTCTTTTTCTTCTTAAATGTGTAACTGTAAATAAACATATCGTAATTCTTTAGAAGACTTCAGTCTGCTTACGTTAGGTCATTAACAATTTTCCAAAATGTATGTATTCTTAAACATGAGCGACAGAATCCAGGAGAGATTCTGCCCTATGCAGAGGAGCAGTGAGCATTCTGCTTTCTTCTGTTGGGTGCAACAGGGCCTCTTCTGAAAATGGAGGCAAGATGGGCCACTGTTCCAACATCTGGCAGAGAGTAAGATTAAGAACCAACAAATATAACTGTACACCATAGTGTCTGGACATATTTAACAGCAGTAGCTGCTAAGAGTCAGAGTGTTTTCTCAGTTATTTTTCAACAGACCATTTTTCTTTGTTGTGTCTCAAAGAAAGCAACCAAGATTGGTCCAAAGACTGAGATTTACTATATTCGGTTCTTGGTCAAAATGTGAGGTTTATTTATTTTGAGGTATTCCTAGATTTGAGAGCGCTTGAAAAATTGATATCAAATGAGTTTGGTTTTTTTAAGAATAGCTTGTAACTTTCATATTTGTAGCACATGTTATAACAACCACTTTGGGTCAAAAACCAGGTGATCATGCCTTTCGAAAAGAGAAAACAAAAACTTCTTACCCCAATTCTTCCTCCAGTTTGGACCCTTTTTTGAATGAACTCTGACTTGAAAACCATATGCATTATTCATTTTTCAATGCAGTTTGAAAACTTAGCAGCCATAAGTGATTTCTTTTTTGGTCTTGACTCCTGTAATCTCAGCCATTGTTTTTGCTTGTTGGAATTTTTCTACCTCTACTTATCTTTTTTCCCCCATCTAAATAAGTATTTTTAATTGGTGAACTAATATCTATTTTTCCACTCTGAAAAGAGGTACTGCAAAGAAAATATATTCTGGAATTTCTGGATATGAAAGCTTTTCAGCTTGTTCTTCCTTAGTGGTCTGTAGCCATAGGGAAGCCAGTGTGAGTAGTGTAGATTTGTGGTCTCACAGCTACGTCTAGCATAGCTTAGTTTGGAGTTAACTCTTTTTCCTTTGGTGTTTACCCAAAGGGGAGGGAATCTAGTATGTAATCATGACTCCCTGTTAATTTTGAAATATAAAATAATTACAAAATTTCAGTTAATGTGTTTACTAAATTAAAAGTCAGAGGGTATTTGAATATTCCTTTTATGTGCTTTATTCTGTAGCTCAAGCTTAGTTAACTGTTCACAGTGCAGTGCAACACACTAGAATCACCTCATCCTTAGAAGCAGTTGTCAGAAAAATATGGGCCTGGCTGGTAGAATGTATTAGCCCAATACATTGTCTCCATTTTATTATGAAGCTGCTGGGGAAGCTGTGATATACAGCACTGTCATTACAGATCTATTGTTAGAAGGGTTCTACAGTCTTCTGTGCACTGCCATTAATTTATAGCAGTAAACAATATGTAGCCCTCCAACTGCAGCAAAGCAGAATCTTTTAATGAGGTGGATGTTATTACCACAATAAATCAGTGCATTCGTGTAATGTATAATTCAATGTGTGTATTCCCACTGTAACTTCTCTGAGTAAGCTGATAGTGTATCATTGTCAGTGCACAGCTCCACGGTTCTTTTTTTTTCCCTAAGCTTTCTTTCATTTGGGGACTTTTTTTATTTGCTTGCAAATAAATGTGACATGTCTTGATAGTTGTCCTGTTGCAGGCTTCAGAAACCAACTGTAACAATAACAGCCAAAATCAATACTGTGGATTCTGGCTATATGGATCTCTGCATGATACCAGGTTTTTTTTTTTTTTAAAAGAGAATGAAATCAATTCTAATTGGGTTTAGCTTTGCTTTATATTCAAGGAGTGTAATTCTATAACTATTGATTTGGGCTATACTCATTTGGAGAGTAATAAAAATAGGGGCAGATAAAGAGAATACATAAAATGTTGCAGAACCATACAGCACAACACTGTTTCTCTTTTTAATTTATATAATTTGTCTACCAATGACCTTCTTTCTTCTTTTTTCCCTCAAGCATAGCTGAGTCTTTAGGGAAAATCACTACAGATGGAGATTCCAAAATGGTTCTTGCAACAAAGAGACTTCTTGGAGTCAGTTTCATTCTTCCCTGGAATAAATTTGCTAAATCAGATAAAAATCCTTTTATACAGGAACCACTTCTTTTAAAGGGTTATATTTCAAATTAGTGAACTGCAAAAATAGTAATTAACCTAAGATGTTTTCTTTATCCTACTGCAATGTGAAAGGTGCTCTAAGTAAAAAATGTAAGATTAGATCTTAGGTCATTCATAGATCTAATCTGTCCTAGAAGAGAAAATACTTCAAAGCTTGTATGCCAAATTTCATGTGAGCTGTAAAGAAGCAGTTATTTGAATAATAATAATCTGAATAGTGGACATAGTTTTTTAGTTGAACTATGCTTGAATTAATGACTAGGTTACTGATACTTTTGTTCAAGGACTTTTCTTTTAAAGTCTTTCCTTACCTTGTAGTGTATTCTTAAATACATTTATTCTTGCAGATCAGAAAGAAGAAAATATTTTTGCATGTTTATTCTTTGGTTACACTTGAATGCATCCATTGTCTGTACAGATGGGCATCATTTACATTAATAACATACAAACAGTGTGCTCAATATGTATACAAAATTGTATTGCAGATATTTTGCATATATCTTCACAAATACAAAGATATTTTAGACCTCTTACAGTGTTCTACATGTGGAATGGCTAAATTAACTTTTGCGTCTCTCAGTGACTTATGTGACATATACTTATTTTTCCAAATCCTTTCTGTAAGAGTCTGCTGAAGAAATACGCAGCTATAGATAACAAAATATTATATTTCTTACATTTAAATAAATCCCTTGGTGTTTATGTCCTAGGTAAGCGCTGAACAAAGAATAACAATGTTGGTGAAAGTGTGACAGACTTTTTTAGTCATACATATGTTACTTGTTTCTTTTCTATCAATGTTTTATATAGAAATGCTGCTATTTTATTAGTCTATTTCAAAGTTTCAGGTTTTATCCATTAAGTAAAACTTGTCTTGGATGGTAAATAGAAAGCATAGAAACAAGAATAGTAATACCAAAATTCCAAATGCACTGTTAATATTCTTCCACCCTATCAGTCACTATTTTTGCCCCCAAAATATCCAAAGATGTTTCTCGTTGTTGCTTACCATTTGCTTAATAGCGTATTTAACCTGCACACATATCCACAGGCACACAAGTTAACAACTCTTTGTCCAAGACATTCCACTGTGAAGCAGTTTTTAGTCATTGACTTGAATCAGCAGTAAATAGAAATGAGGGCTATATGAATGCAGAAGAGACTTTTTTCCAACCAGCCATGTGCATGTACATGGAATCCTGGTTTGAAATACACAGGTGCTGTTCAGGTGCTTACAGAATCCAACATCTGCTTTTGCAAAACACAAAACAGTCTTCTCCATGCGTGTGATAATTCTGGTTACCAAAAAGAACAAGGGGAATATGGTGTGATAATAGGTCCTGTTATCTTTATTTACTTAATGTATTTATTTTTACAAACCTTGTAGCCTATTGGAGCTTTGAACCCAAAGAGAGCAGCGTTCTTTGCTGAGAGATATGAATCATGGGAAGATGATCAGGTTCCAAAATTTCACTATGGCACACATTATTCAACTGCAAGTTTTGCACTCACGTGGTTATTAAGAATTGTAAGTATATCTTCTGAAAATGCTTTTCCTTTAAATGATAATAAAAGCAACAAATAGCTAGGAATGGATAAACTAAAACTCAATGGCATAGGAGAGTCCTGAAATTTTCTAGTAATTGTAATCAGTAGTGTAGAATAAATGTGTTCCAAAGTTTGACCAGAAAGTTTTAATTTTTATGGTACAGCCTTTTCAAATCAGTAAGCTTTTTTTCCTTAAAAATTGCTTTTTAGTGTACATTCTTACATTACTTTAAACATAGTTAACTTTCCTTCCTTGCATGTTTTCTGATTGAACCACGTACTGAACATTTGTGGTTCTTACTGAATGTATTTAATTTTCACCTCCTAATGAGAGTAAATGAGTTGGTTTCTGATGATCATGAAATTCTGTGGTATAAATAATTAATTTTTTAAAAATCTGCTGGAATTTATATGGAAGTAACTTTTGAGATGCTACATATTGATAATATATTGGTTAAACAATGCATTTTTCTATAAAATTGAAAGGCGATTTATCTCCTAGAAAGTAATTTCTTTGGGAAAGCATTAGCAGCACATCATTAATTAAAGCTTGTTAGAATGTACAAGCATACATAAATCCTTGAAGTAATTTATAGTGCTTAGCTAATTTCAAGCAATTATCCACTAATATGTGCTTAAGTGTTCTTTAACTAAGAGGAGGCTTTTAAATCTTTCAAACATTTTTCTTTTCTAAATCATAAATTACATATTAAACAGTAACAATCATAAAGCTATTGGTATTGAATGCTACCCTTTATATTAATAGATTACCTTGAACAAAATAAAATGCATGTGTTATTTTTGTTACATGCTAGTTTAAAAACGTCTGAGGTAAAAATATTTAGCTTTTTCATGTTTTTGAGAGCAATTTGTGTCACAACTGACTGTAGCTTCTCCTCCAGCATTTAAATATTTTCTTTTGTTTTTATTTGCTTTTCTTTATCTGAATATATATGCATGGAGTAGAAATAAAAAGCATTTATTGAAGAAATAAGCATCAGTTTATATTTCTCATTCTTGGATAGCAGAATTAACCCTTTGCAATTAATCAAGTGTCTGCCAGAAGAATAGCATCATTAATAACCAAACCCCAAAAGAATAATAAATCCTTTTTTTCCCCTGAAATTCCTGAAGAAATACATTGCTGTTTTTAATTAATCTTTTTATATGTATTTAGGAGCCCTTTACAACACTTTTCCTAAATCTACAAGGTGGGAAGTTTGATCATGCAGATAGAACTTTTTCATCTATTTCAAGAGCGTGGCGCAATAGTCAGCGTGACACTTCTGATATCAAGGTAAAAACTTTCCTGAAAGTTGTTAACATATTTTATACTGTATCTGCCTTTATTGTAGCTGTGATCATAGGACCACGGGTTATGAAAAAGGGAAGAAAGAAGATTGGGAGCTATCCTACCACTTGGGAAAATATGCAAGGGAGATGACACATGGTTTTACTTCTGTTAGAATACTTCAGTGAATTCTTTTGGAAAACTTTAGCAAACATTTTTAGCCCTGAGACTGAAATAAGGCAAAATTGGCCTTTGTGCTAGAGATATGTGTTTCACTGTCTTTTTGTTCCTCTCCACAAGTTTTAAGCCTTTGAAAAGTCAGTAGAAACTGGTACAGATTTTTAACCACTAAGTTTCATAAATACTCTGCTCGTGCTTCTGCCCCACTCAGATAAGAATGTTGTAGTTAATATTCATATCACTTTATGTAATTTTAGCTCTAGGCATCCAACCTCATATTTTGGGCAATTTCTGCAGTGGCCTGTTTTGTTGTTTGACTATGACAAACAGGAGGAGGACACTGTGCTAATTAAGGTGCAGAAGGGGCAAAAACTAGTCTTGTGATGAGGAATAAGTAGATAGGGGATAAAAAGCTGAGAGGGACATCTGGAAGCAGTCTCCAGAAAGACTGTATATTGGGTAGAGAAACAAAGGGCTACAGAAAGCCAGTGTCTGAGGATACCAAGATGAAACACAGAATTTAGCATGATATTGAACCTATCCTAACAGGGGCACTGGGCCTGGGAACTGGCGAGTGAACAAGAAGTAGGTGGGAACAGAAGATAAATTAATCTGGTAATTAGTCATTGTATAGAAAGAGACCTAGAATTAAGTGGGTCAAGAAGGTAAGGCAGGAGCACATAGAAATTCCAAGGGCAGAGGTTTAGGTAGGTAGCCATTGAAAGAAGGAATGAGGTAGACAAATAGAGTCTGGGATCTGATGAATATTTTGAACTGGGGAGGAGAACAAAGGAGACAAGGATGCTGGCAGTGGTGGGAAAGCTTTGTTGACCTCAAATCCAAGAAGAAGGAATAATATCAGAATTGTTTTTTTAATGGAAGGAAGGATGGAAGAGTGTAGTGTGAAGAAAATCAGAGGCTAACTCAAGAATGTCATGCAACTAGCAAGAGGCATAAGTAACATGAAATCATTCTATAACTATATTCATAGTGAGGAGACAATTGAGGAAAGGGTTGATTCGCAGATTAATGGAATGAGAAAACTGTTAACAGATAATGCTGAAAAAGTAATGTCTGTCTTGCATCTGTGAGTCTCCACCAAAATGGCAATCAGTGACTAGTGGAATTAATACCACTTATAAAAAGATACAATGTCTATTTCAAATTGGGAAAGAACAATTTAGAAAATAGAAACACATTAGATTTCTTCAAATTGACTGGTCATTAGGAGCTTCATTCTCTTGTACCTACAAGACTAGCAGGCAAAATTTCAGAGTGCATTTTTTTTTTTTTTTGAGAAATGGAGGAGGAGAAAGGCAGCAGTGGTAGACAAATGAAGTATTTTGTTTTTAAAAAGGAAGAAAAAGAGAGCCAAGAAATTATGAGGTGAGTTTAACTACAATTCACAGAAAAATACTTACGCAAATTATCAGACTGTTTAAGTACCAGGACGATAACAAGGAGACAAGCAAATGAAACGTATATTTATCAAGAAGAGATTATGTCAAAGCAATCATAGTTTCTGATGCAAAAAGGTAACAGACCTTATAAACACAGAAGCAGATGATGGTCTTAGTTTTTCACATTGTCTCATGAGTGAGCTGGGAAAACTTGGTCTAAAAGAATCTGCTGTATTTGGAGGATAGTTACCAGTGGTTCATTATTAAAATTGAAAGATGTATTGAGTAGAATTCTTCTTGATAATAACAGGTCAGGCCTCAATTTCCATTGATTTTGGATTGGAAGGTACTGAAAGTATAATGGAATTGGAAGGACTTCTGGCAGAAGGGAAAAGGTTTTGAGAAAAGTGTCGGATGAAGTTTATTAGGGAAAAGTGAGAATTGTAATTGTCAGGCAGATTCTCATACAGTTAGGTACAAATATAACACAAAGAACAATCTGCTGTGCAAAAAAAAGATGTAGGGTTGTAGTACATCACCAGTGCATGTGAATTAACAATATTGTTGTATAACAAAAGGTTAGTAACATTTCCTAGAAGATACATCAACAGGACATAATATAACTTTCAAAATGTATGAAATAAATCTTCAGCTTTGCCCAGCTTTGGTAAGGCCTTAGCTGGAGTATTACATCCCTAGTTGTGGCCTGGTTGGAGAGAATCCACACTGGAACAATGATAACAATGCAAAGTCTTGAAAATAAAATGCAATGAAAGATCGAGTAGCTATGCTTGTTTTTCTTCTAAAGAAGAGAAGACTGAGGAGGAACTTAAAAGTCTTCCATTACATAGGGACTGCTGCAAGAAAGGAAAAATCTCTGCTGCCCGTGCTGGACAGAATAAGAATTAATGGGACTTAAATATCAGGGAGATTTCAATTAGATGTGAAAGTAACCTTTCTAACAGAACAAATAAAACGGATGAATGCTTCCCTGGCAATTAGCGTAGTGAGGGTTTTTCAGAAATGCTTAGATATCTTTTGGAAATGATGTATGTGCAAGCTGGTACTGCCTTTAGAGGCATTCCTACTGTTATGGATGGCCTCTTGAAGTTGCTTGCAGATTTCTGAGTCTGTGAATTGTCATGAATTGCGTTATACTGCTGTGAAGCATCTGAGTGAGTATTAAGATTGACTAGAGGAGTCTGTTCATGAGACTGTATGAGCAGCTGGGAAGGGGAATGAGATAGGATTTCTGTAGGACATGTTGAAAGAATTAGGAAAGAAAAAGTTTGAAAATGCACAGAACCATCTTTGTTGGAAATACCTGTATCCCCAATATTTCACTACAGCTGTGAAAACCAAGTTTCCTGATACTCAGTGTTCTGCTCTACTTTACAAGTGTTTGAGAAATGCATGGCTGAAGTGTCCCATATGCCTCTAGAAATTTTCTACATGCAGAATTGCAACGTGTTAGCTTACTAGTGCTTGAAAGTGTTTAGCTGACACATGCATCAAAGAGCCTGAATAAAGTAGATTATGATATGCTCCTGTAGTTAATGGTAACATCATACTGTATACATGCTTGTAAATAGAATTATTTACTAACTAATTAAGAAAATTAAATTAGATATTGCTGTCATGATGAAATTAATGACGGAAGTCTTACTTAAATGGTATGTTTTGTGTTACTGTTTTCATACATCAAGAATTTTGGGTTTTTTGATCGTGGGTCGATTTACAAGACACCAGGCCAGCTGGCAACAGATGGGGTACACCTGTCTCAAAGGGGGAAAAGGATCTTTGCACAGGAGTAAGCAAGGCTCATAGAAAGAGCTTTAAACTAGATTTGAAGGGGGAAAGGAATAAAACCAGGCTCACTAGAGATAAGCCTGGGGACAGCATGTGAATGTTTGAGGGATGGTGTGCTAGTGAGGTCCTTCAGTCTGCCATCTCAATGGAGGTAGGGGATGGAGATCCATGCGGCAGCCAAGGCACAAGGGTTATTGATGTGTTAGAAACCATGGAAGCACCTGAGAATGGTCACATAGGGATTAGGGCTTCTCCCCCCAAAAAGGTGGCAGGATCAATAGCCCAACTGAAGTGCATCTACACCAATGCATGCAGCATGGGCAACAAACAGGAGGAGCTGGAAGGCATTGTGCAGCAGGAAAACTATGACATAGTTGCCATTGTGGAAACATGGTGGGATGACTCGCACAACTGGAGTGCTGCAATGGATGGCTATAAACTCTTCAGAAGGGATAGGCACGGAAGGAGAGGTGGTGGGGTAGCCCTCTATGTTAGGGAGAGTTTTGATTGTCTGGAGCTTAATGATGGTGACAATAGGGTTGAGTGTTCATGTGTAAGAATTGGGGAAGGCCAACAAGGCAGATATCATGGTGGGAGTCTGTTATAGACCCCCAGCCAGGATGAAGAGGCAGATGAAATATTCTATAAGCAGCCACAAGTCGTCTCACAATCGTTAGCTCTTGTTTTCATGGGGTACTTCAACTTACCAGATGTCTTCTGGGGTAGTGCTTATTGCCAGCTGGGGTTAAACCACAACAATGCCCATCCAAGCCATGAGCAGCCAGTTTCTCCAATACAGTACAGCAGAGGCGAAACAGTCTAGGAAGTTCCTAGAGTGTGTGGAAGATAACTTCCTGATACAACTGGTAAGTGAGCCAGCTAGGGAAGGCACCCCACTGGACCTGTGGTTTGCGAACAGAGAAGGACTTGTGGGTCACATGGTGGTTGGAGGCCGTCTTGGGCATAGCGATCATGAAATGTTAGAGTTTTTAATTCTTGGAGAAGTAAGGAGGGGGGTCAGCAGAACTGCTACCTTGGACTTCCGGAGGGCAGACTTTGGCCTGTTTAGGAGATTGGTTGACAGAGTGCCTTGGGAGGCAGTCCTGAAGGACAAAGGAGTCCAGGAAGGCTGGACATTCTTCAAGAAGAAAATCTTAAAGGCACAGGAGCAGGCAGTACCTGTATGCCGAAAGACGAGCCGGCAGGGAAGAAGGCTGGCCTGGCTGAACAGAGAGCTTTGGCTGGAACTCGGGAAAAAAAGGAGAGCTTATGACCTTTGGAAGAGGGACAGGCAACTCAGGAGGACTACAAGGTGTCGTGGTTTGACCCCAGCCAGCAGCTAAGCACCATGCAGCTGCTCACTCATTTCTCCCTCCGTGCCCCCCCGCAGTGGGATGGGGGAGAAAATCGGGAAAAGAAGTAAAACTTGTGGGTTGAGATAAGAACGGTTTAATAGAATAGAAAAGAAGAAACTAATAATGATAATGATAACACTAACACTAATACAATGACAATAGTAATAATAAAAGGATTGGAATATACAGGTGATGCACAATGCAATTACTTGCCACCCGCCGTCCGACTCCCAGTTAGTCCCTGAGCGGCGATCCCCCCACCCCCACTCCACCCAGTTTATATACTAGATGTGACATCACATGGTATGGAATACCCCTTTGGCCAGTTTGGGTCAGCTGCCCTGTTTATGTCCCTCCCAACTTCTTGTGCCCCTCCAGCCTTCTTGCTGGCTGGGCATGAGAAGCTGAAAAATCCTTGACTTTAGACTAAACATTACTTAGCAACAACTGAAAACATCAGTGTTATCAACATTCTTCTCATACCTAACTCAAAAACATAGCACTATACCAGCTACTAGGAAGACAATTAACTCTATCCCAGCTGAAACCAGGACACAAGGGTGTCGTGAGGTTATGCAGGGAGAAAATTAGAAGGGTCAAAGCCCAACTAGAACTTAATCTGGCTACTGCCATAAAAGACAATAAAAATGTTTCTGTAAATACAGCAAAAGGAGGGCTAAGGACAATCCCCAACCTCTATTGGATGTGGGGGGAAACATAGTGACAAAGCATGAGGAAAAGGCCAAGGTACTTAATACCTTCTTTGCCTCAGTCTTTAATAGTAAGTCCAGTTGGTTTTGGGGTACCCAGCCCTCTGAGCTGGAAGACAGGACCAGGGAGCAGAATGAAGCTCCCATCGCCCAAGGGGAGATGGTTAGTGACCTGCTACACCACTTAGACACACACAAGTCTATGGGGCCAGATGGGATCCACCCAAGGTTATTGAGGGAGCTGACAGAAGCGCTCACCAAGCCACTTTCTGTCATTCAGCAGCAGTCCTGGCTAACCAGGGAGGTCCCAGTTAACTGGAGGTTATCAAATGTGACACCCATCTACAAGAAGTGCTGGAAGGAGGATCTGGGGAACTACAGGCCTGTCAGTCTGACCTTGGCGCCAGGGAAGGTTATGGAGCAGATCATCCTGAGTGCCATCACACGGCACGTACAGGACAACCAGGTGATCAGGCCCAGTCAGCAGGGGTTCACGAAAGGCAGGTCCTGCTTGACTAACCTGATCTCCTTCTATGACAATGTGACCTGTGTAGTGGATGAGGGAAAGGCTGTGGGTGTTGTATACCTGCATTTTAGTAAAACCTTTGACACCGTTTCCCACAGCATTCTCCTGGAGAAACTGGCTGCTCATGTCTTGGATAGGCATTGTCGTGGTTTAACCCCAGCTGACAATAAGCACCATGCAGCTGCGCACTCACTCCCCCACCCCCCAGTGGGATGGGGGAGAGAATCAGGGAAAAAAAAACCCTAAAAACTCGTGGGTTGAGATAGAGACAATTTAATAGGACAGAAGAGGAAGGGAAAATAATAATAATGGTAGTAGTAGTAGTAGTAATTACAATAATAATAGCATATACAAAACAAGTGATGCACAAAACAATTGCTCACCATCCACTGACCAATGCCCAGCCAATCGTGAGCCGTGGTGCCCCCTGACCAACTCTCCCCCATTTATATACTGGGCATGATGTAATATGGTATGGAATACCCCTTTGGCTTGTTTGGGTCAGCTGTCCTTGCTGTGTCCCCTCCCAGTTTCTTGGGCAGTCCCAGCCTCTGCTGGCAGGGCAGTATGAGAAGCTGAAAAGTCCTTGATTTAGTATATACATTGCTTAGCAACAACTAAAACTTCGGTGCGTTATCAACATTATTTTCATCCTAAATCCAAAACACAATGCTATACCAGCTACTAAGAAGAAAATTAACTTTATTCCAGCCAAAACCAGGACAGATGTACTCTTTGCTGGGTAAAAAACTGGCTGGACGGCCAGGCCCAAAGAGTAGTTGTGAATGGAATTAAATCAATTGGCAGCTGGTCACAAGTGGTGTTCCCCAGGGCTCAGTACTGGGGCCAGTTCTGTTTATCAGTGATCTCGACGAGGGGATCGAGGGCACCCTCAGTAAGTTTGCAGATGACACCAAGTTGGGAGGGAGGGTTGATCTGCTCGAGGACAGGAAGGCTCTACAGAGAGATCTGGACAGGCTGGATCGATGGGCCAAGGCCAATTGTATGAGGCTCAACAAGGCCAAGTGCAGGGTCCTGCTCTTCGGTCACAACAACCCCATGCAGCGCTACAGGCTTGGGGAAGAGTGGCTGGAAAGCTGCCCAGCAGAAAAAGACCTGGGGGTGTTGGTTGACAGCCGGCTGAATATGAGCCAGCAGTGTGCCCAGGTGGCCAAGGCGGCCAATAGCATCCTGGCTTGTAACAGCAATAGTGTGGCCAGCAGGACTAGGGAAGTGATCATCCCCCTGTACTCAGCACTGGTGAGGCTGTACCTCAAATGCTGTGTTCAGTTTTGGGCCCCTCACTACAGGAAAAACGTTGAGTTGCTGGAGCGTGTTCAGAGAAGGGCAACCAAGTTGGTGAAGGGTCTAGAGAACAAGTCCTGTGAGGAGCGGCTGAGGGAACTGGGGCTGTTTAGCCTGGAGAAAAGGAGGCTGAGGGGAGACCTTATCCCTCTCTACAACTACCTGAAAGGAGGTTGTAGTGAGGTTGGGTTTGGTCTCTTTTCCCAAGTAACAACCGATAGGACAAGAGGAAATGGCGTCAAGTTGCGACAGGGGAGGTTTAGATTAGATATTAGGAAAAATTTCTTCACCAACAGGGTTATCAAGCATTGGAACAGGCTGCCCAGGGCAAGTGATTGAGTCACCATGCCTGGAGGTATTTAAAAGAGATGTAGGTGTGGCACTTGGGGACATGGTTTAGTGGTGGACTTGGCAGTGCTAGATTAACGGTTGTACTCAATGATCTGAAAGGTCTTTTCCAACCTAAACGATTCTATGATTGTACGAATATGTGCAATTGAAGCAGTAACTTCCATGGGAGACAATCCACGGCCAGCTAGAATGTTTTCTTTAACTATCTTGCACGATGTATGTACATGCGTGCATGCATGTGTGTATTCAGGAAGGAAGGAGGAGGAAGACAGGGGAGGAGTTAAATGAACGCAGATCCCTATGGTTTTGATCCCCAACAGGGGAAATGAAGAGTTTCCAGTGTTTTTTCTTCCTTTAGAGTTCCTTTCCCACCTATTTTACAGTCAATAAATATTATGAAACATGACACCCATAAGTTTTAGACTTACTCCCTGTAATCTTGGAGTATCATTCTCTCTAATAAGTTTATGATAGTACTTTCTCATGGTCTTTCCTGAAAGGACTTAGTGCACATTGTTTGCTATCACCTTGACGTACAATATTGTAGTTAAGCAAATGCCATTTTCTAATTCAAGTTGAGCTCTGAAATGATTTCCTTATAATTCTGGACTAGAAAGCTGTTTCTGCATCACCAGGATCAAAGGGATGATGTCTATAAAATTAAAGGAAATTAAAGAAAGCCTATGTCAACTACTGTTATCAATGGAGTTCTTAACATTTCTAAATTATACATTAAGAAAGAAATTGTGTATAGAAAAGCTGTCTAGTTTATATCCACCTCCTTTTCAAAAGATTAAAATACCAGAAGTTACATTTTAACATCTTGTATTGTAATGTACTAGAAATACTTGATGTTAGCCAAACAAACTTTTTAAAAAATAGATAGCCTTATGTTCTTTCAATTGTTTCCAGAACTTGGAAGATGCTGCTTACTGGCAAGAGCTAGTGTGATTTCCTTGAAGTTTGCAATTTGCAAACACTAATACATTAATGATTATTCAAAGGTTATTCAAAAGCCTTTGACATCTAATTTATTCATTCTTTTCTAATATCAACATGTTTTTGGACTGTCTTAATTTGGTCCAAGATTTTGTCCAAAACAGTATGTGATTTTCCTTTTAGCTCCGTGTGTGTAAGAATGTATTGTGTAAGCACAGCTCATGCCTGTCTGTGAAGACTATGTATTTGCATGCAAAATTAAGATTTTATCTCATGTCATTTTTAAGAAAATTAGGCACTTAAGGGGGCTTTGCTTTTTTCACAAAATGTTTAATAAGAAATATATTTTCTTGGATTTTCATTTAAGAGACATTGTCATGTGTTACAATGTGGTTATCATCTGTATGCCTATTATAATCCAATGGTAACTGAATGCAGCTAGCATATTGGAAAAGATGTTTTGTTTTGAGAACAATTTTCATTGTTACATTTACATGAAAATTATGCAGAGCTGAGATGAAAAATAATAAGATCATTTAAGTAAAAAATGGCCTTCTAGAAAGTCTTCATACAGAGATCTTTGTATTATGTTTTAACCTTTCATCTCCACAGGAAACAGTTTTCTATCTTTAACAAAATTATGAGATACATCCTGAATGTTGTATTTGCAGCAGGCCAGTCAGTTTGCCTGAGTGATGAAACATTTAAATGCATTAAAGTAATGAGGAATTTCCCTTTTTTATTTCATAGGTAGGCTACATTTTACTGCTCTGTCCAGTATTTTTTAACAGATTTCTTAACTAAATTCTTCAATCTTTCAGCTTCCCTTTCCAGTGTTTCAAGTGGGGTTGCTATATGGCTTTTTGGGCTGAATATTAAATATTTTTAAAGTTGAAAAGGTCTACTTGTGTTAAGGTATTATTAATTTCATTGCGGTCTGTTTGAGGCTGAGCAATATGGAATTAAGAAGAATGTCAGTATATGATTTAATTATTAAACTATATATTTACAGGTGTTTGTTCTGCTGTGGATGAGTATTCTGACAAAAGTAATTGGCTAAGGTCAAACTTCATATGAAATATTAATCCATTTTTTTATTTCAACTTTGAATTTTTCTTGTGTACTTGTTCTGAAGCAGCTGACTCCTTCAAAGGTGGATGCTATTCTAGGTGTGACAGGGAGGCTGCCGCTTACTTAAGTGCAAAATAACTTGTCCCTTTTAAAGACAACGTAGAGCTTGTTTGTGTTCAACAGTAGATTCACTCTGGGAATAGCCTTATGAAGAAGAAAATTAATTTAGCTATAAAAGATGTCTTCGTAAGTGAGATGTGGGGAACAAAAATAATTTCAGGGGAGTCACTAGTTAGCTAAGGACTTGAGATAGATTGAATGACTTAAGGGAGAAATCTCTTGAAAATGTAGGTATAGATGGACATGGAAATAAGTTTGCTGAAGTATGACTGTCCATACCATTCAATCCATGGGAAACATGGTAAAAAACGTTTATTTCTCAACAAGTTAAAGGGTTGTAAGTCTTATGTTGTGTTTCTGATGGGCTGAGAACATAAATGTAGTCAGCACTTGTGGCTGATTAAATAATATTAGGTTTTTTTGATCATAAGCTTTCTGTGATTCCTGCTGATACTCCTACAACTGATAAAAACCTAGCAATTTAATGCATTGATTTATAGAAATACCCAGGATTTGGGAAACCACTTATAAGGCCTTGAAAGTGGCAGGCCAAAGTGAATGATACTGTATCTTTGTATCTTGATACATAGGGAGCAGGGGGCACAAAGGAAAAAGAAGGGTTTTTTCCTATTCCAGCTGAAAAAATTGTGAATTTTTAGTCCGTTGAGCTGATTACAGGAAATGATTTCTCCTTGCTTCTCGTGTGAAGAGAATGAATGCAGTTATTGATGCTTGCTGTCCTAAAATTATTGTTAATCTTAGTTGGAGGCATCATATATTACAAAGAGGACTAACATGAGCTAGCTTTGGAAGCAACACTTGTTGGCTGGTATCACCTCAACAGAGAAAGCTAAAGCATATGTGTGGTCACAACCAATCTTTGTCAATATCCTGTGAAAGCCCTGGATTGATGATCAAAGCAGGAAACTAATGCTGCACTGTAGTATAACCTTTGGTTGAACTTTTCAAATTTTGATTTCAAGAGGTGATATGTTGCATAAAATTTAATTTCCTAGTTCTTCCCTATTCATTTATGTAAGCAATACAAATTAAAAATCCTTCAGAAGTTTGCTAGTGTCTCACTACCACTCTGGCATTGTTATTTACTAATTAGCTTAGCAGTGTTCCCTTTAAATGATTAACCATGTGTTTGTAAGTTAAATCATCTGCACTGAAGAATATTAAATGTATTTCAATTCTGTGAGAGTACCACTAGTACCTTTAAAGTACTAGACAGGCATGACCATTAACTAATTTAGTTACTTCTTAATTTACATTATTAGTGCAAACAATCCTGGTTAGTTTTGTTCATACTGTATAAAAAGCAAACATGGATAGCCTGGCAGTGTTTAACAGAAAAACAGTTCAGTTTGGGGCTTGGACTAAGTTCTGGAATACAGAAGTTAAGTCTGTCTGTTCTTCTGTGTTGCTCTTTTTCTTTGATGAATGAGTAGATTTGCACATACTTGTTCAGAAGCAGTTGTTATTTCTGGTTTGGTAGCTAACCTGTTGCAATAAGTTTATTTATCATTATGTTTACAACAGCATAATTGTTACCCATGTTGCTCTTTGCATGTATTTTCTCTTTTCCAAGTGTACTTTGCTGATTTTTTGTTTTTTAGTACCATATATACAGTATTTCAAGATTGTCTGAAATTTTCATGCTGTCATCCAAACAGCTATGTTGCCTTCTTAGTGTCATCTGGAATTTTATTACTGCACCTTCTATGCCAGGTCATTAATGAGATTATTGGCTGGTATTAGGAGCAGGGCAGACCCCATTACCATGTCCTCCCAGTTTGACAGTGAGCTATTGATAACTGCTCTTGGAATATGGATTTCCAGCTTGGGTACTCCCACATTATTGTAACCTAATCTCATCTCCATTTCTCTGCTTTGCTTATAAGAATGTCATGGGAGACTGAGACAGTCTCAGAGGTCTTTCTCAAAAGTGAAGCAACATCTTGCCTCTTTTTCTTTCACCATCCATTATTGCAGTTATCTTTTGAAAAGAAGATTAGATTGGCTTAATGTGATTGATTTTTTACCATTTCTAACGAAGTTACGGTCACTACTATAGAGTTATGTACTGTTCTTCATGCCTTTCTCTCTACTGCTTTGTGTGTGTTCCTTTTTCATGTGCTTATGGGTTGGGGGTGGTGGTGGTGCATTTGATAAGTTTTGTTTAAAAGGAGATGCTAGAAGACCATAAACTTCCAGAAAATATTAGTAAGTTCCAATTATGCTGTTCCAGATTGTCCCGTCATAAAATGGGTACTAATTTATGAAAGTTAATCTTGTGATATGAGACGTGTCAGTGACAGCTATTGTAAGGCTGGTGTGATGGTATTGAATATCTGAATTCATATCTCATACAGATATGTTTGGCAAGTTATGATCCTTTGTCTTGTCCTAAGGTTCTCATAGTATAGAACAGCTTAATTTTTAGGTACAGAAATGCCGTTTTGGCAAGCTAACTATATAAATCTCATTAGCATCACATTGTTTTGGACAGTTTTTCTTTAAATCAAGCTTCATATTTAAAGTCTCTTTGAATTGTAATAGTATTAAACAAGGTCTGCTCTAACGTGTAGATTGTCTTGGGCTTCTAGGAGTGTACTAGTGTTATAAAGTGGGTATCTGGTGTATATAAACACTAGTGAGACTGGGGGAGAATGGGTTTGGCCAAGATTCTTCAGGAGTGTCCTTGGAGGGGGCAGCTTGGGAAGCAGGAGAATGCTAAGAAGACATGATTTCATTATGAATAGGATACCAAGATTAAGAACTAAATTATAACTTAAGTAATAATCATGGGTCTAAAATGTTGTCTCAAACCATAGACTGTAATAAACAAAGAGCTCTGAAAGTAGCCCTCTGTCTTCTCAATTTTCATCCATTTTCTAATTCTTTGCCTCTAAGTCATCTCTATGCTAATGACTAAAGCTGATCCTGGACAAAAATGTTTTTTAATAAGCAACCTATGGAAACTGACAGTGCCAACTTTGAACTAGAGTTAGCCTGTGCTAAAGGAAGGGTTTTCCTGGCCATAGGACATTCTCAAAATCTATTTGAAGCTATCATATGGCTGTTATGTACTGTTCTTCAGGTTTTGTAAATTGTTGTTAAAAGGAATAACGAAAATGTTGGCTACAAGTATGCAATATTTAACAAGATTTGTTGAGTTTTGGTGCCTTGACTTCTTAATTAGGTAGTTGCATTAAAATATAGCTAATGCATCTGATTAACATTATTGAAATATTTAAAATTAAAGGAACAGTTGCAGTAAAGTAAAAGCAAAA
This sequence comes from Harpia harpyja, assembly GCF_026419915.1. Classification (NCBI taxonomy): domain Eukaryota; kingdom Metazoa; phylum Chordata; class Aves; order Accipitriformes; family Accipitridae; genus Harpia; species Harpia harpyja. The sequence goes on along the minus strand of NC_068941.1, from coordinate 18,534,065 downwards.
TTAAATCATGTAATACATGAATCTCATTGGACAGATGCTCAGATAATTGTATAATGTGCCCACGTACCTCAGTCCTTTACTATTTCTTAACTTTTCTTCCTTTCCAGTACATATTTTGAGTGAAATAACTTTCAAAGCTTACACAAGTCAAAGCTATCCAGGCTAAAGTTTTCAGTTGTGAGTTCATAAAGGCCTATGCAAAACATTTATTAAAAAAGAAGAAATCCATTGATTTCTGATAAAGAAATTATACAGAAATCCAGTCATAATATGTCCTGTAATCGCATGTCTTTTTCACATGCTTTTACTGAAAGAAGCGCATCCAGGGAAACTTTTGAGTATTCACAGGAATTACTAAGTCCTCTTTTTATTAGACTGTTAAACCTGCTCCTGTCTGTGGGTCCTGACGTATTTTATCCAAACAAGCACAAACTGTACAGAAAATCTTTGTTATGGTAGACAAGTTAGATCTGTAACCAAATATAAGTAGAATATATCACAAAATTAAAGTACTGGTAGAGTTACCTGCAGTCATAGATACTGCTTAGTTTCTGTGGCTGTTGCGTGGATTACTAAGTCATTATTGGGTCACATGTATTCAAGATGGATTTTTGTATTCAAGATGGATTTTTTTCTTTCAAGCATGAGATTCTTCAAGTCTTCAAGAAGACTTGAGAATCTGGACTCCATCATTGAATGTTATTAAGGCAGGCATTGGGAAAATTCTGTTTACCTAATGATACATCAGGTTTTGTATGTTTGGTAACGTTCTATAAAGGAAAAAAAAATCATTCTCTGCAAGTACTAGAACAGACGATGCTTTGTCTCCTATGGATTGGCTTCTTGCAACTGATTGACTCATTTGTCAAAAAAGCTGTAAGCCTCAAATTAAGAATTTCTCAGTGATGGGACATTTGTTACGATGCCCTCTCTGTGTAGCTTCTGTGGAGACTACTAAAATGTGAAGTTATGCTGCACTTACTGGGCCCCTCAAGACACATATGTATAATGGCTCTACTTACCTGCTTATTGTTTTTTAAACTTGTAGGAACTTAGTTATCTTTATAAGCTGCTGTAAAAGTTGGCTAAAATTGACCAAGAAACTTAAAATGTTTTTGGAGGAGATGGAGGTTGCTGTAGATAGGCCAGTGAGCACATGTGAGCTGCAGGATTGAATATGACTGATTGAAAGGCATGTTAAGCCATACGGCTAAACCTCAGTACTAGAGGCAAGAAACTCTAGAGTTCCAAGCTGCTGGAACATTCAGAAACTGGAGGATGATAAATTTCGTGACTTTCTTTAAAATATATATTAAAAAAAAAGTTGAAGCTCTGCAAAATGGCAACTCATGCTTATTGAAACAGGCTGCCTAACATAAGCATGCCTAAGACACCCTGTAACCTGATAAGCTTTTCTACATATGCTTTGCATTGTTTTATACTTCTCCATCTAATAGACGGGAGTTTCAAAAGTTACAAGGAATAAAGTTGCTGCCAAACTGGCAACATTACCTTTGTATAGGAGAAATTTCATGTCATATTAGTAGCAAGGTCAAAGATGTCCAAGAGCAATGACTAGCAAAATTCAGAAGCAGTTACATAGTAATTCAGATTTTTAACCATAAACTGTATGTCTGGTGTAGCAAAGCTTTTAACATATTTAGGATGCAGATCTTTGGTTTTCATGAAAGGTTTGTTTTTCTGTAAAATTGTGCGAAGATCCATAACAGGAAAATACTTCTCTGAGTAAAAAAAAAAAAAAAAAAAAAATTTCTAAATTCAGTCAGAGCCATGCATAGTTATCTGTGGGAATTGCAGTAGTTAAAAATACAGACATCTGGGTGTATGGATCAGAAAGTTCCATCTAATATCTGTGGTCTACTTCTTTTATGCCCAGCCATAATAGTGTTGAAAATGAAACAAATACTTTTAATATCTGCTCCAAACTTTTTGTGTAGCTGTTGAAATAATAAACTTCAAGTAAGTTATGGACAAATTTGCTAAAGTCCAAAGGAGAATGACCAGAGATTTAGAAAATGAGATGAAGTTGAAGGTTTTAGGTTGTTTACTTTGGAGAAAAGAGGAACAAGGACAGAAACATGAAGTGGTTTTGGTAGTGGCAGTTGTAATGCTTTTACCCTGCTGGGGATTTTGGCTGGCAGGCATAGTGCACTTCATTTCACGGAATCATAGAACAGCCCAGGCTGAAGGGACCTTGAAAGATCATCTGGTCCAACTTTTCGTGGGAAAGGGAGCCTAGATGAGATTATCTAGCACCCTGTCCAATCCCATCTTGAAAACCTCCAGTGATGGGGACTCTACCACGTCCCTGGGAGGTTTTTCCAGTGGACAATAATTCTCACTGTAAAGAATTTCTTTCTTAGATCGAGAGGAATTCTGCTGTATACTTCATGTTCCGGTGTGCCACCATGCCATCCTTCGTGCTGATGTGTGTGCTGCCCGTCCTTAGTGCAGGAGGGGAATAGTGGCCAGAAAGTGCTGGTGGGAATGGATCTTGCTGTCCCTGAGGTGAAAGCTGCTCCTACACATTGGTAGGTGTAAAAAGGGCAACTGCTGCTTGTATTCAGTCTGAATAAGACAAGAAATGGGCTCCAGTTGCAGCAAAAGCAGACTAGATGTAAGGAAGACCTTCTAGGGGGGTGAACAGATGAAGACCAGAAATTTATAGGATGCCCATCATTGAAAATTTTAAAAGAACAAGGCGGAGAAACATCTTTCAAGAATAACTGATTATAATTGTCTGCATGGAAAGGTGGACAAGATGACCTTTCAAGGTTTCATCTGGACATTTTTATAAGTCAATATAGTCCATTTCACCCCCAGTTAACTTAAAAACAGGAGGAAAAGAAAGTAGTTATATATACAACTTTTTTCCTCTTTCTCTGTCACATTAACCTGAACTACATATTACATAGTGTATAAATATGGTCAATAAATACCATTGCATACTTTTACATATATCCTCAGTAAAAAGTAAAGTAATTTTGTATATATATAATCCATGTATTGACTAATAGGATTTAAAGTGCCTTAAAGATGCATGTTTTATGCAATAAAGTATTGACTTAATAAAATCTACTTATTGATCAATAATGAATCAATTACTAATTGTGATTATCATATATTTCATAAATCTGCTAAATAAACAGCTGAATTTTTTATAATTTTCTTTGCTTAACTGTAAATTACCAAAGATTTTAATATTTTTTTAAACTAGAAAATATTTGAAATACAATCTCTTAGAACTTTAGCAGGTTTATTAGACATTGACAAATTAATTTCTTCATTAATTCAATTTAGAATTTTAATGGAAACCTGCTGAAGGCTTCTTACAAGTTGGGAGAATTTCAGGCAATGTCTTGAGGCAATTTCTTAGTTCTGCAAGAAATAACACACATATAGCAGATGGAGGGAAACTCATGCATACTTAGAAATTATACTTTGGCACAGTCATGAAAATGATTACGTTGAAGTGTGATGAAAAAATGAAATTTGTATTAATTTAATATATTAGTATATATTTTTTGAATGCCATTTAAGTCTCCTAACAGAGGAAATAAAGTGTGGCAATATGAATAAAACCCTAGACTTCTAATATGCATTTTTATTATTCTGTTTGACAGGTTATATATAGGCTTAATATTGCTTAATGTGATTGTCAAATAATTTAGTTTGAAAATCTGGTATCTTAGAAATGGTTTAATATGGTTAGGGAATCTGTGTCACTGTTTCTACATACCTTTGCAGATCATATAACTCTGCTTCAAAATGCATCTGTCTATTATTTTCTAAACAAAAGAAAAGAATGAAATTTCATTATGTTAAAAAACAAAGTATCCTGTATAGATTTTTTATGCATGGTGGCAAATATGAAAATAAATCACCAGTGTTAAACTGGCATTCTGTTGATATTACTTGTTTGTAAAAAAATCTTTTTAGTGAAGTTTCCTTAGGAATCATTGTTTCCATGCAGTAGAGGGCAGCTTTTGTTAGAGAAAACTTGTTATTTTAATTATATGCAGAATTTTATAAGCATTTTAATAAGAATCTTGATATGGCAAATTTTATCTTTAATTTTTTTTTTAAATATACCACTATAAATACTGTGTGTTAGATTCACATTGATATTCACTGTGAGCTCTTTCATCAGTTGTAATGAAATCAAAAACATGGCAGAAGGAGTGAAATACTGCTTATTAGAAGGATGTCTGTGTCTACCCTGCAGAACGGGTGACTTCCAACACAGAGGAATTTCTGAAACTAATTTTCTTGCTAAAGCAAGAGCTTCAACAAATCATACAGATGTTTTTGGTTTTCTGTGAAATCATATAAACAAAACAAATGTGGGACAATTTTACTGTTTCTGTACATGTGCTGAGTGCGTAAAATTTCAGAAGAGATTCAGTAGAATTAGAAAAAGTGTGAAGGCAACCAAAGTGGTTAGTCAGAAGGGAAGACCTCCAGAGGGAACAAATCAAAATTGACTAGAATCCTTTATCTTGCAAAAAGAGACCACTGAGGAAGAGTGTGACAACAGAGGTCTACAGTATCCAGAAGGGCATATAGAAGAGTGAATAAGGAATTAATATTTACTGTTTTTCACAATATGGGTACTCAAACCAGCCACTGGAACTGTTAGGAAGCAGTTTTAGAATAGCCAAAGGAAAAACCTTTGCAGACGAAACTACAGTGTGCAACCCACGATTAATGATTTTAAAAATCAGAAGCACAGATTAGTTCAAAACCATTTATCTGTAAGAAGCTGACAGAATATTTGTGGAAAGACTGTATTTGCCCTGTGTTAGTCTTCCAGTTCTTGTCACTGTTCCAGGTGAAATACTAAATGGTCCTCCAAGTCTGGCCCCTCGTGGCTGGTCCTGCATCTTCATGTGGTATTTGCGTGAAACTACAAGTAACTCCTTCCTCCCCCCCTCAAAAAACAAGCAAAAAGTGCATTAATTAATCTTTTTAATGTTCTCAGGTGTCCAAAAAGTTCCGTTAGTAATGGAGTTACGCATGTGGGTCAGCATCTGCTGTCTTAGTTTCCATCTATGCATGTGATGTGGCTATTTTAAGAAAAAAGAAGACCCCACAAATAGAGTTGAGAAGGAGTGTAAAGGACTGCAGTTACCAAATACATGAAGAATATTCGTAAACTTGATAAAAATTAAATGTTTTATTATCAGGTTTATTCGCCAGTTTTAGGAAAAACTGTTGGTCTTTAACTAATGTTGTCATTTTCACCTGTTGTAAAGCCATTGGTGCTAAATACTACTCAGTTAGAATGGCCCAGTGTATCTGTTTGCACTCCCTTTCCCCATGTGTAAATATTAGCACATGGTCAAGATAAGAAAATCAGATAATAAAGAAGCTCCTTTTGTAAAAATGTATCATTATGGTGACAGTGAAAAACTTTATGAAAACTCATTGCTGGAATAATGAAGTAACATTTTATGAAAAGTTTCTAATAGTCAAACTAACAGAAGTTACTGATAATTTTCAAGTTTCCAGGCAGCATATTGTTTCTGTGTAATCTAATGAAAACAATGTGTGTTCTAGAAAGCCAAATGTTTTCTGATCTTGAAAGAAACTAATGAATAGCTGTACAGATATATAAAAAAAAAAAACAAAAACATCAGTAACATATGTAATGAGCTTATGTTTTAAGTATTCAGAATCATGGTATGGTTTCATATTTGTGGTGCATGCCGCTATCGAATTAATAGTCTATGCTTTTTCTTTGTTAGTTTCTGTCTGTGATGATAAAAACTACAGAAACTTCAATGTTGGAGTACCTTCTTTTTTACAGACCTTTATCCTTGCTGCATTCTTGTTCTTTCACATATACAAATAAATAGTTTCAAATCTCTTTTTATCAAGTACTTGTCAAGCATTTGGTACAGAAGTATGTTTTTACCCTGCCTAGTTAATTAAGGTGACTGTAAACAAAAAGATGTACAATTCAAAGCCAAGCAGTGTTTCACACAAGGATGGAGGTGATAATAGCTTAATTCCTGCTTGATCTTTCCTGTCTTTGCCCGGGCTACTTCGGATTGACCTTGTCCGCAATCTGATGACCTTCCTATTGCACTCAGCCATTTGGAAAGCTGCTCATGCCATAGCTAGCCCTGAGGGGCTATCTGGGAGACCACTGATCCATTGACCCATGTCAAGACTGGGTTTCAGATCTGATCGCCTGAGCTTCTGATGTAGCTACATACTACACCCACTGTAGACAAAGCCAGTGGGGCAGTCTGATTTTTTTTCTACTTCTTAAGTGGCACGCAGTTTGCACTTGCAGTATGGAAGACCAATTTTACACCAGTCATTTGCTATGAAATACACTTCCTGAAGCAATTACACGTATTGATCCTTTCTTTACAAAGGAAGTAAATTCTCTAATTTAGTGGCTCAATTTTTCTAAATCCATCAAAATGCCAGGTTTATTGGGTGTATTTAAGTCTCAACATCAAGTTCCACAAAAAAAAAAGCATCTTTAAAATATATTAAGGGCAAAAATATATATGTCTTAATAGGCTTTTTTCTATTAAGTGTTTTGCCAGGACTTTGCAGACATTTATAAAAGTGTATAAATAAGGTTCTAATCACATTAACTTAGATAAGTTTATGTATATCCTAATGCATATCTTACAAAATAAATGACAACTTACAAAGCTGCATGTCTGTTTGCAAAACAGGGAAACACTCCACTTTTCTAGGAGAAATTCCTTATTCTTTTGAGCTTAATTTTGCTTCCTAGCATGTTGTGTTCAATTCTGCACTAGAATGTGTGTTCAATTATGCACTAGAATGTACCATTTTCTGCTTTTAAAAAAATACTTTGTTTTTCTCATAAGACTTGGAAATTACAATTCGTTTGCTGTTACGTGCTTGCATTTTTTCCTCAACCATGTTTAGTGTAGCAGGCTCTGCCTGCGTTAAGTGTGAGGGTGGGCCAGCCATGGAGGTGTTAAATGCTGAGTTCCAGTCCTGTTCAGCACTGGCCTGTAGAGCACACTTAAAGCAGTGATGATCCTGACAAGGAATTTAGTGCATGTACAGACCTTGTAACCATGTGAAATGCCTTCCTTTTTTTCGTGTGTGTGTGTGTGTGTTCGTGCGTGCATGTGTGTGAAATTATGCATGGTTCTTCCCTGTAATTATAGACTCGACACATAATTGAGTTAACGACCTTTCAATGAAAGAAAAATATTGGTTTGATTCAGCTTTGACTGTGTGGGTTTTTTCTGAACATGTGGTATAACTCCAGGAATTTTAGAATTTACAAAATTATTTCTGGGCATTGAACAATCTTAGATAATAGCCTAAACATTAAGTTCTTAGACCCTTTATGCTAGAGAGAATAAGAATATAACTGGGTTTTACACCTTTGTAATTAATATATATGGTGCTACTTTCATCCAAACTATAGACTGCCATTTGTGCATTAGCACTTTAAAATGTGGATTGTATTAAAATTTGAAAGAAGCAGTTTTCCCAAACTTCTTAACATCCTTGGTTGTCTGTTGCTTTCCACTAAATATTATTTGTACCATGTGATGTTCATTACTTTAGTTTTATAAGTTTCTCTGTGCATAATATGCAATCAAAACCAATATTATGACTTTTTTTGTTTTATGGCCTGTTGTGTCTTAGTTCTTTGTTGTGTTAAAAGCATCATAAAGTTTTATCATATCTAAAGGTTTAAATTTTAGAAAGTATGGAAGAGGGGATTTCCCCCTTCTGGAGGGGAGGGGGATGTCTGTGGGAGGATTTTGTATATTCTCTTTGCCTAATGCCATTCTAATAATTATTTTTTTAACATGACAAAATGCATCCTTTAACAGAATTTGTAACAAGGCATTGTTTTTCATTTATCTACAGGAACTGATTCCTGAATTCTATTACCTCCCAGAGATATTTGTCAACAGCAACAATTACAATCTGGGAGTGATGGATGATGGAACAGTTGTGTCTGATGTTGAACTTCCACCATGGGCCAAAACACCAGAAGAATTTGTTCGCATAAACAGACTGGTAAGACGGCTATATTCTATTGTCTGTCAAGTAACATTTATCTTGCAAAATTCTTCTGAAATAATTTGGCTCTTTGCTTGCAATATATAGCTGTTTATATTTTACATAGGACTATGGCTGAAATGATCTGAAGAAGTATTATATTTACAAGTTTGGGAAGAAAAAAGGCATATAGTACTGCTCATTCTTTAGAATTGCTCAAAAAAGTTTGAGTGTGGTCTAAATACACAGGAGATCTTATCCCACTTGTATGTCAGCTCTTGTGGTTCTAAAGAGCTAATAAAATCATCACTTTACGGAAGACTTGAAAAAGCTTGTTGAATCATAGAAATATTTCTCACTCTGATTTTAATTTTAGTATCCATTTAACTCCAAAGATCAGCGAATGCCTCAGGAAAGTTGGTTGCATTTTAAATCTTCTCTCACCTCTTCCATGTCTTGCATTAAACTGATACTTTTCAGAGAGTTTTTTACAAGAAAATAAAACTGAATTCTCCTTTGCCTGCTTCATTCCCCAAACCTGTATCACTGTTCTCTTCCCCGTTTTGGAAACTCCTGTTGTTAGCACTGCCTGTCTTCACTGTGCCCTCCAGGCAGTGGTACGAATTAGGGAAGAGCTGTTACAGTATCATTGTTGGTGTTTCAGCACATTCACAAAGCTATTACATTAGGCTGTTCTCAAAATGAAAGGGTTCTGCATCAGTGGCACTCTAAAATAAATATCTTAGAGAAGCTTTTTTTAATGAAACTTGGAAAATGAGGCTGCAGTTTTCATGTGGTAGTCAGCTAACAGGGAAATACTGAATTAAGTCATGGAAACTCTCAAAAACTTTTCAGATACCAGGCTTAGACTTGGTAATGTCCTGATATTCCTAAATTAGAAAATGGGGATTGAGAAAGTTCTGTTGTTGGCAGAACATCAGACCTCATATTCATAAAGTGGCAGAACAGTCACATCAGAAGCAATCTGTGATTTAGAAGTTATCAGAATGCTTTACACTGCACTTTTGCTGGTGACATGATACCATGGTCTTCAGAAATGTTATTTGGCCTAGATTTCTGCAGGCAATTGTAGGGTGCCCCATAATAATCACAAATTATGTTAGGTGAATTTAGTGTTTTGCTTCATATAGAAGCATGTGCAAATGTTATTTAAACAAGGCATGAAATACACTAACATTTAGCAGGACTACTTGGCAAAACATATTCAAACGCAACTTTTGATCTTACAGTTTTTGCTGATAGGTAATAGGTTAGGGAGGTAGCCTGACACCTTTTTGAGCTTGGTACGTGTTGGTGATTCAGGATAACCTGAGAAATTAAAAGCTGTGTTCTTAAACAGACTTGCTAAAGGCAGCCTGTGGCCTTGATCTCTCACAACTGTGGTATTTTAGCTTTTGCATAAAATATAGTTCTCAGTCTATTAGTTATGGATCTGGCGTTCCCCACAGTGAAGTTATTCTCCATCTCCTGCTTCCTGCTCTTCTAAGATTTTAGCTTTTAATTTTCTTTTCCTCATTTCTAGCCTTGGTGCCAGGTTTTTCTCACCCTCACCTCTCTGTACACTCTGACCTACCCTTCCCTCATCCTTCCATCATTTCCCAAAGCCTTTGCTGCTAGTGTCTGCCTTTCTTGGAGCTCTCTTTGATATCTCTCACTTGTGCTATATTCTCAGGATAAAGTGCTTCATCAGCAGGAAGCAGCTGCGTTTTGATTATTATTGTTAAACTCTTGGGCACAAAATGTAAAATCCCTTTAAAGTCTTCTCTTAGAGAGTAATGATCTCATTCAATATTCCAAATGTATTTTTTTCTTTTTATGTACAATCTACAATAAGCACATCTTTATTTTGTTAAATCCTGAAAACAAGAAGTTCAGAACGCTCTAGAATGAAGTGCTTGTTACATATCCAAAACTTTCATTTCAAGAAAAAGTAATCTGAAAACAGCAGCACATTAATTTTTGTATATTTGAATGATGAAGATTAAAATTACTTTGTAATTTCCTTAATTTCACTCAGCATTTCTTATGAAACTGAAATATATTTATTACCTAAATATAATTAGTGTTTCCTTCTCATATACTTTTCCCCCCAAGTAATTATTCATTAGCGATTGTGACTTTTGAAACTATTTTAATCAAAAAGACTTTGCTAGTAATCTGCTTGGCTTCATAACTTCTGCTGTGAAAGTAGACCTTGCAGTACAACTTGTCAAATGTCGTATTAAAAGAACATGCAAAAGTTGCCATAAATTAGAGTTTTTCAAAACAAAGAATTTTTACAGGAACATGCAATTTTCAAGTATCGCATAATTGGACAGAACAGAAGTTTTTTTAAGGCTTAAGTTAATTATGAAAGTAAGAAATAATTGACCAAGTGATGGTATATTAAAGTGTTGCAGATGTCATCCCTTTTGGTGACACTGTAGGTCCCTGATACTGCTGCTATAATTCAGACATCAAGTTTTGGTCAGTCTGGTAACATTAAATTTAAACCTCTGTGCTAATGAATTGTGTTAACTGCTTCTGTGTGACATGGTTAACCTTATAGTGGTGGTGGTGGCCATGTTAGTGCTGGTATGGATGATGCCCTCTGTAATCTGCCATTTTTGCAGTGGAATAAAACTGAGAAAATTACATGCAAGTATTAAATTGCTTTTTCGTGTTAATACGAAGTGGATTGGATGCAATCAGCATCAAATCAGCATCCTTTTATTTTTAAGTAGAATTGATGTGTTTAGGAAGAATGCTGAAAGCTCAGTTCCCCACAAATACTATCAAAAAAAAGCTGGCTAGAATGTGGCATGGGCTGATTCATTCAGTTAATATTTCCTTACTGCTTCCTGGTTCAGACAAAATAGTGATTATAGTATTTTAAGTGCTCATTTTGTAAGCTATCACACATAGATATTTTTTCCCTTTGCATTTCAGTTTACCTCTTTAAGTCCACAGATCTTATACAACGATTGGAGCTCATGAAATGCATACTACTTTGATCTGTGACCTTTTTGTGGTGCTAATCGGGTTCCTGATATCATTATACCTTGCTCATTAATCATATTTCCTGCAGCCCGTCAGCCAGCCAGACAGCCCAAGCCCCTGTTTGCAGCCTTGTGTTGGCAGGTTTCTCCTTTTCCAGATTATTACAGTGTGATACTTTGGCTTCTCATAACCAGACCCACATCAAGCTGTGTGCTACAATTAAAGTCAGATGGTCCTCAGGTTGAACAGGGATATACTGTTGCAGCTGTCTGTCTTTCTGGAACAGACCAGCACGGGGAACAGATGATATGTAGGACAGTGCATAATAACAGCTTGTACAGTACTGGGTCAATAGCAGGGGTTCAGAACATTAATTGACAGGCTGATAGCTGATTTAAAAGTGATTCCCAACCTATTTTTAATTCTATAAAGTATGTATTTTAATTTAAAAGGTTGTTGCATGTCCTCTGTGTTTGCTCTGAGAGAAAAAGCAGAATGGTGTATAATTAAAACTGGGTTTTGATTGATGGAATGTCATGATGAGCTAAATGATAACATCAGGATGTCATTCGAAGCAATACAAAGAAGTGTACAATGCATGTATTGCTTCTGCATATAGTTGGTACTTTGTATTAGTTTGTGATAGCACAATATTTTATAATAGCACAAATCAATTGGGGGAGGGTAGGATATTTTTCTCTGAGACCATCTACAGTTTGATGGGAAAGTGACTGGGTTTTTACCATTCTGAAGCCTTATTATAAACCTCTGAAGTTCTGTATTATATTTAGTGCCATAGAATAACTGCTAAGATATCTGAAAATATTTTTCAGTTTACACAGATGCAGTTGACAATAATTGTGTTACTGTATAATGCTGTCATTTTATATATGTGTGTGTGTGTATAATAAGAATTATAGTATTAGCTTAATAAAAGTAAAAATCCCACAAACTTTTAAATGAGATAAAATTATAATTCTCCCCCCCCCAACAAAACAGAAAAATCCCAAATGCAACATACTATTACATCCTTACTTCATTATTTCAAAGTTATGATATCTTTAGGGCATTAGTACGTGAGCAAAGGGGAGAATGCTAACTTGATCTGATATCTAATAAAAAGAAAATACCCAACAATTTTTTGGTTCTCCCATGCTTCTGAGACACCTATAGGAAAAAGAAATGGGAAGTAAACTGGGAAGGGAAGAGTATAAAGAGATAGATGTTCAGATGTTGTTTGGGTACAGAAATCTGGAACAAAAACTATAGCAGTAGTTGTGAGACACTGAAATAGACATATCCTTTTAAACTTAGATTTTTCTGGGGTCTTTTGTTGGCTTCACAGTCTTAGTTATGTTAGCTGCTCTCCTTTAGAATAGTTTTCTGGTTTAGAAATTTAAATTCACTTGTTGGAGTTAGTGATAATGACCCCATTAAAGCTGATAGAAATTTTAAATGCCCTTCTTATCATGCATGACAAAGTAGACATTCACAAAGACCAGGTGCAACCCAAAGAAAAGTCTCATACTTCCCACTGATAGTTAGGAATAGCGAAAAATCCCAATAAGGCAGTTCCATTTGTTCTAAATAGTGAAGTGGTCTATTTTGTCCTGTCATTGAAGGTTGGACATCTGAATAGGTAAGAATTAATTTAAAACTATTAATCAACTGATAATAACTAAATTTCACACAGCTTTGATGAGCCTAAGCTTTTTGAGAATTAGATTGCTTCAATGATAATAAAGTTGTTGAAGTCTGTCAAGACAGCTTTCCACCATATATCTCAATTTAAGTATTTTAGTGTTTTATTGCAGAGTTAGTCCTTTCATGATTAGCTGTTTATCCATTTGATTCAATGCTGGGGAAAATGCAAGACAAATTAGAAAAGTGATGAGATTACTGTGCTAGATTGAAAGTTTTGAAATCCAATTTTCAAATAATTGAAAATGTAGTGATTGGAAGCTAGGACACTTTCTGAAACAAATGAAATACTTAAATACATAAAGGTACTATAAGCAAAATTTATCCTGGCATGATAAGTAACATGGAGAGGAAGGGTAGGCCAGCCATTCACCCTAATACAAATTTAGTGGAGCAAAATGAATCAGTATTAAGAACCACCAGCTGGTAGGAAGGACTGTCGTGGTTTAACCCCAGCCAGCAACTAAACACCACGCAGCCGCTCACTCACTCCCCCCACCCAGTGGGATGGGGGAGAAAATCGGGAAAAGAAGCAAAACCCGTGGGTTGAGATAAGAACGGTTTAATAGAACAGAAAAGAAGAAACTAATAATGATAATGATAACACTAATAAAATGACAACAGCAATAATAAAAGGATGGGACTGTACAAATGATGCGCAGTGCAATTGCTCACCACCCGCTGACCGACACCCAGCCAGTCCCCGAGTGGCGATTCCCAGCCCCCACTTCCCCGTTCCTATAATTGCGTGTCATCCTTGCGCAGGGGCCATGCTAATGGCACCCCAGATAGGACACGAACCCAGCTGAAACCAGGACAAGGATCTACAATGAGAATTAAAGGATCATGATCGGTTGATATGGCGCATTACTTTTTAGCACAGGCTACTCCACCTTACATCAAAAAACCACTGAAAAAGCAACATTCCCCACCAACTAAATACACCAACAATACTCAGAACTGCAGTTTTTGAGAGTCTTCACTCTCTCCTATCCATGAAAAGTGAATGGATGAAAAAAGCAAAAGTTGGTTTCAAGAACATTATGCTACTTTCAATTAAAACTGTTGCTATTAGTCAAATAAAGATATTGAAGCAGCAGTTAAGGCAGTGTCTGTAACTTGGAATGTACTGGATTATTTGTATTATCTTGGAAAAATCTCTCCATGGTATTTTTCCTGGTTCCACAGCTGTGTATTTACAAAGGTGTTACAGCAGGTGCTGTAGAAAATCATGTGGATATGAACTGCTTAGAAGTGCAGATTACTAGTAATAGATTGCTAGATTATTAGTCATATATTGCTGGTAATAGTTTGCTCATTAAATATGATAAAAACTTTAGAGAGCAGGAAAAAGGCTAAACTGAAAACTAGCAACATCAGAGTTGTTATCTGTGCAGCACCTACTTTGGAATTCTAGTTTAAGCAGGATTGAATGTAGTCTTAAAAAGCTAGAAAGCAGATTCATCTGTGTACACTGCGTGATGACGATGCTTCTGGCAATCCGAGCTGATCTGAAATGTTTACAGAATTTGAGTGTAGAATAGAGGAGAAGGAAAATCTTAGCTCTGTGAACTCTTCACTCAACTTGGGCTCTTCTAGATGGTTCTGTTGGCATGTGAGATATCTGTTCATCCAGAAGAGAGGTGATGGATCACGGTGAAAAAGGAGAAGAGTTTTGATACCAGTTCTTTCAAACTCTTTACTTCATGAAATATATATGCAATTGAAGTGTTACTTCCATTTGTATTTCTGATGTATGGTGATGTCTTGTGGCTTTTCCTTGGAAATCATAATCTATATACAATATAAGATTGATACAGTATCCTCTGAAAGGAGGATACCTGTTAACTCTACAAGCATTTTAATTTTTAGAAAAAAATCATTTTCATAAATTTATAATAGAAGAAGTAAGTTGGAAAGTAAGCTATAACTTTGTTTTTCCTGGCAAATACCTGTATTTCTATGCCACATGTGTGTGTAATGCATTTAAAATAGGTATATTTTTAACCATAACTATTGACAATGCATCTTAAAACACTATGCTGCATTCATTTTATGTTGCTTTCAAGCTGTGACTATGGAAAAAGGTTTGTGCAGGAGGTAAGGTTCCTTGTATCAAGCAAAATATTTCCATTCATAGAGCTCTCACAAATTTAACAGTCTAATCCAGAAAGTTATCAGGAATATTATTCTTGAGCAAAGCTGGGTGTGAAAGATCCAGTCTGCTGGCTTCATGTATTTAAAAGTTTGGTATTGTTTAACACATAATTTTTTTCCTCATCTATGAAAACAAGGCAGTCCTGGGAAGCACGGGGGCTGCACCATGTAGGTACTTAACAGGCAGTGGAGCACAGAAAGTCTCTTAAACAGTTGAAGAAAAGTAGGCTGGTGTGTAAATTTAAGCAGCGGGATTTCTTTTTTCCTCAAAAAGTGCTTCCATGACTGCAGTGTGCAGTTCTAGTGATTGTCTGGTTTTCTCTTTCAATTTTTCCATGTAGAATACCAACATTGGCTTAAACCTGTTTGTTTTGTACCTAAGTGGTTTATTGGTATAATTGTGTTACTGTACCACTTACACTCATTTCCTACCAACTCAGCCACATGTGTAACAATTTCATCATCTGTGTTTGTCACTGCAGGATTTTTTGCATTGTTAGAATTACTTCCTAAAAGTTAGAACCTTCATTGTCTTTCACACAGAAATACTTGTGTGCAGGCTAGAATCGAGAAATACTGGATAATTGTAAGCAGTCTTTTGATTTAATTATTTCATGTACAGATCTGATTATTAGCATAGAAAGGGAGGGGAATTAGACCTTCATTACATATTTTTAAGCACCTTATTCAGATCTCATATGAAGATAAGTCTAGAATAACATTAGTAATGCCAGCATAACCGCACTTAGGTGAAATCAGTGCAAGTGAAAACCTAATCTGTGGGTATTCTAGAGGGAAAATAAAGGGATAATTCAATATAAGACATTTTTGAAAAGTAGAGAAGACATATTTGTAAAGGAATGTGATATATGGCCTATTAGAAAGGATTCTGAAAATCTGGAAATAAACAAAAGTAGACTAATTTTTCTGTGTGTACAATTGACTCTGTGTATAAGAATAACTTATTTTTATTGAAGTGCCATCTAAGAAATATGGCCAGAAATTCATTTTTATTTAAATCCAATTCTGTTGGAATATTGGTTTTACTAATTTTCAGGTAAGAATTTTTATTGATTTAATTTGTAAAGGAGACTAGTATACAAAGAAAGTCAAATATATTCAAGAATATGAGGAAGGTAATGAAAACTGAACTCGAGCCATGCTTTTGAATAGAACTTGTCTTAAGAATGCTGAAAGCATTCAGTTCTGGTTTCATAACACATCAAAATATGCTAATATTGGAAGATGGGGTTTGAATAATATATATGATGGAATACATTGGAGAGGTGCATCTGTAGAAAAAAGTTAATATATAGTATAAAGCAAATGTGATGATGTAAAGAAACTTTCTTGTTGCCTTTTCAATGAAAACAGTAACCTAGGTAGTGTATCATCATTTCTTAGCCAAAAGCATTGGTCTCATTTATATCCAATCGAGATACGTAAATAGGAAGGGAAAGCAGAGTTTGTAAAATCTATTCTTTCCATAATAATACCTTCATTGCATATTGTTTGTGATTCCTACCATCTCTTTAAACTCTGCATACAAGCTATTTTATTGAAATTACAACCAAACTCTGGACTTCAAGACTGTGAGCAAAGTAAAATTAAAAAAAAAAAGTCCACACATATGCTTGCATTTAAATAATTTCTGAAAGTGTGATAGATGCCAGTCTTCCTGGATAAAGAAAGCTTAATGGAATCATGGAATATGATATCCTGGGCAGTCTGTCTGTCTTTGCTATTATGGAAAAGAAAATAAATTAGAGAAGCTGGGATCAAAATTTGCCAATCTTCATAATTCAAAAAATTCAAGGTATTAAATAATTCTAGTGTAATTCTCTCATATGTAAAAAACCCCCAGCCTATCACATTCTAAAAATAGTTTAAATTACTTGCTAATCATTATGACACTACATGGTTATCTGTAATGCATCTATCTTAGTGAAGTCTGAGGCTAAACGAAGTGAGCAGGAGAAAAACTGAGAAGTACAAATATTTTAAATGAGAGCAAAATGAAATAAAAAAGAGGTTAAGTAGTGAAAAAAGCCAGGATGGATGTAGACGAGTCAAAAGGCAACAAAGCCTCAACTAAAACTATGGACATTCAAGAGAGCGATGAGAGATGCAGATTTTCTAATAGGGTAAGAGAATTTGTCATAGCCAAGATAAATATTAAAACATGGAGGAGAATGATATGCTGTTGGGAAAGACTATAAAAAGCCAAATGATAACATAGTTTGAGCATATACAGTTTAAAAAAAAAAAAAAGGAAAACTAAGGTAGGTAAACTTGCTTTTATCCAAAAAAGTTGATTGGAAGCAATCTAAACAATTAAATTTGCTTTCAGCTCTTTTGTTGTTTGATGTTGTAGAACTGGTGTTTGAAAGCGAGTCCATGGAGGACATTAAAGTTATTACTGTGTGAAATGAAGTGGGAAACAATTGTGCTGGAGCCATTGCCCCATTTAACAGGTGTTCACTAAATCTGTCTGTCTTCTGTTTGCCTGTTCTCCGAATGCTATGCCTGGGCACTCCCTGTAAATGGTGTTCTGAGGGATACTGTTGAAAATGTATTAAAAATTTTGATTAACGTGGAAAAATTGCATCACAAGGGTAAGGGAGAAAAAAAAGTTTGAAAGTGATGGCAGTTCCTTACTCAGTTTAGTAAGAGTTACAGTCTGTGATTGAAAGTTGCTTAGCAAAGAAATATTGCGACTTATTCCTCCTGTAAGGTGAACTAATGATGGTCAGGACTTCCATACAACAGAATGTACTGGTGAGAGACCTGGTAGGATATGGTGGTGTTGGATTTGTTTCAGTGCTGTCTAAAGTTTATTTATAGATCATATGTGAAAATATGCTGCTAAATTTGAATTCGATGGGTAGTTTCTTCTAAATACAGTATTTGTAATACAGTCAGCATGTAGAGAAGTTTCCATCCTAAGTGCTGGAAAAGAAGGGGAGATTTTGATAACATTTGTGTATGTGGAGCTGTGGAGAAATAAACTGAGAATTTGTGGTCTTCAGCTGAAGTAGGGGAGGGGTTGAGAAAACATGGCCATCTGTGCCCTACATGGAAGGATACAAAAAAAGTCAGCTGAGGCTTTGCTTTCAGTGCTTTTCCCTGGCAAGACTCCACTTTTTGAAAGCCTGGGATGAGGAACAGTAATGTTGCTAAAACCATCTGGGGTACAGAGAAAGCTTATGACAATGATACGGAGGTAGGAAAAATTCTCATATGAGGAAAGAGTTTCTTCTTCCTAGAAGAGAGGAGAATAAGAAACAGCATAATAAAACCATTCATAAGGATGTAAAGTTTGTTCATGAAATGAAAAATTAAAATTTGCTACAAGGTAATATTTTTCAGAGTGTGTAATTAGACTCAGGAACATTAAGAGTAACGATAGGAACCAGAAAGGGACTGTGGACGTTTATAATAAAAAGATAGCTAGTTTGTTAGGCAGTACAAAATACGTAATATGAAATACAAGATCTTACATTCAGTGGTTAAGACAAGCTCTAGAGGAATATGTGAGAGTTTCATGAGAGAAACAGTACCCCACCACTTCTTGCTCTAATGAAGAGAAGCATCTTTTTCTTAACCATATCAAATTAACGATGCTTTAGTCCTCTACAACAGATCTTCTGGCTTTATAGGAAGGAGAATCTGAAGACAGTTCCAAAACATAGGGGGCTTGCAGGGGTGTAGCTAAGGTAAGTCCCCCATCTCTTCTTCCTGTTCCTCACCACATTTCCCCATCTGTGTCTTTGTTCAGGAACTAATGTTTGTGAGGCTGTACTTCAAACTAGATCACTGAAGAGATATGAAAAAGCCTTGTTTCTAACCCAAGTTATTATTTTAGTGACCTGATTTACAATACTGCTCTACTAGTGGTGGCATTGGCACAAATAATGGCATAGTTAGCTGCAATGCAGTGCAAGTACAAACATTGCAGAGTGGAAATTTCTTAAACTCTTTTCCCTGTCAAAGTTGGTATCTCATTAAACCACAGTCAGCAGTGTGGACTTGTAGAGCTAGACAAGCTCTAGTTAGCTGTCTCTGATATTAGTTCAACTATAGCAGCACAGCGCTCTGCAGGGAGTATCATACTGCTGCTTGAGGAAGCGTAGTGTCAGGCTCGTGATGATTATGCGCTTTTGCGAAGCAGTGGGTGGAAACTGATCGAAAAGGTTGCTGCACCCTAGCCCATCTGCTCAGCATCAACCTCCTGCTAGATGTTCCCTCACATCTGCCAGTTGTTACCCTTTAATTGGAAGTTCAGGTGTAGCCCTTTTGGTTTACGGAGAGGCCAAACTATAGCCCATCAGTCAAGCAGGAGAATGTATTTAGCAAAACAAATGCAGGCTTTGACAATCAAGGTCATGCTCGCTCCAGTAATGTACTGGGCAGTCGGTTCCTTTGGTCAGATGGTTGGTCCACCCTTAAATAATGAAGGACTGTGAATTCCTTTTCCAGTTTCTCTTTTTGAAGCAATTCAAGCAACCCCAAATCTCTTGGGTTGTAATTTTTACTCTCAATCTTTATTAGTTAAAAGGGTACACATGCTAGCTGCAAGGTACCCCTTTAAGTACTTACTTGCTGATCTATTGAACTGCATTAGTAAAATTTGTGAGCTATATAGTCAACTACAGAACCAAATCCAATAAAAGACCAGTTTTAATTTCCTTATTTCATTCTCTAATAGCTACAAATACCGTATACTCTGCAATTTAAACCAATATAATTGTTCTGCTTTTGAAGCATGAAAGTTCCCTCTGAAGTAGAGGACTGTTAGTAAAAACACCAGGGCTAGAATTTCTCATGCTTGTACTCACCTGATTCTTTTGAGGTTAGTTTAACTAGTTAAAAAATGTTTCAGCTGTCTAGCTTGGTTCAGTTTGACTGAAATATGTTAGGGAGTCCTCACTTTCTAGTGTCTGTAGCAGATCTGAGGTATAGTAGCTTTTGGCAGAAGGGACCTTTAACAAGCGACAGAGGGCAGGTGTATCTTCCACTACTGTACCTGCTTTGTAGGAGGATATTGGACGGTATCTCTATAGAACAATAAGGTTTAGGTAATTCAAAGGAAGCTCTAGAACCAAGCTAGCCTGGCTTGCTTCTTTTTGGAAGTAATTTTCTTTTCTCCATCTTAAATACTAAAGTTTCAAAATGAATCTCCAACATATTAATTATGGGAAATCTATCTATCCTTCAGCATTTTATTTTTCTTTTCATTCTGAAATTTTATTTTCTCTTTGGATTTTATTTAGGTAGACTAGTATTTTTAATAAAAAGCAACAGCTTGTAAAGCAAGATTAAAGATATTAATAATAGCAAAGATATAATTGACATTCAAATAGGTCATAAGCAGACAAAATTCTGCATAGATAAAGTAGCATAATATGTACTCTTGTGAGGTTCTTTGTGTTTGTCCTTGTCCAAATAGGTAGGATTTCTCTACGCCACAGTTTAAGAAGAAATTTTGGATCTGATCCAAGTTAGTTGTTAGTGAGAGCTGAACTCGGCTCATAAAAACATGAAAGGTGCAGCAACATGCAAGTAGTTTAGAGGAGGTTGATTAAAAATATTAGGAAACTCAAGTAGTTTTAGTTTTGCAATGTGTAGAATGAAAGTAATGTTGGACGTTTCATTTATAATGTCTTTATTTTTAATTAATAAAAAAGACAACATTCTCCATTGTTTAATGGAAAAAAAACCCAACAACAAAACAAAACTTTTCTAATTGTTTTGCGGATGTTCCAGACAGTATACCTAGAATAAAATAGTGCAAAGTATCCTGTTTCTAAAAATCTTTGAAAAAAAAATTACAATTGTATAGCAGAAGAGTCCTTAAGGGCAGTGAAGCCTCCTAATTGTTACTGACATTATCTCTTGCCATCTGCTTTCTGAGGCAGAATAAGAACTTTGTAATGAGGATTAGGAATGGAAGATGGCGAGAGCATGCTCCAAGAGTTGCTGGAGTGTTCTCTGCTTTCATAATAAATCACAGAATTAGTTTTTTAATAATAGGGTTTTAATATATTTTGCCTAAACTAATATAAATAAACTAATAATTAAATTTTGCTGCATATTCTGATAGGGCTATTTGTTTTGTAGTCAGTTAATTTATTAAGCCTTTCTTTAAGGTACTAAAAGCACATGAACTAGCCATACTGCAGTGGACTTGGATGTCTGCACTGTCAATATCCTCTCTTCAGACTGATGCAAGCACATCATGCAGGCACACGCTTGGGCTGTGTATACAGCAGAATTACGCTATGATTAAAATCCATTCCAAAGCTGCATACAAACATAGCTCACATCCAGAGCTTTTTTAAGCCTAGTTTTACTGCTGGTGTGGATAGATCCAAGCCATTCTCAGATTTTTAGCAGATTGTGTTCCTCTCTGGCGTTACACATGTTTCTTGAACTCTGTCCGAGTTGCAGTTTGCCCTGTATGCATTAGTGGTTTAGAATAAGTTTAGAAGAGAGCACTATTCAGATAAATTCTTTTGGGGTTGGATTTTTCTCTCCCAAATATAGCAAGAAGTTCTGATTTTATTGTTGTAACCACGGGTGACCACTCCATGGAAAATTTTGCTTTGCATTGAGATTCCTCCCATGGGACATGTCATCTAACCTGATTATGACCCATTTATAGGCCCTTGTACACAAGGTGTAAGTAGTGTGCTGACTTGCGTTGTTTTAGCTACCACTTTGATATTGTGGTTATGTAGAAGACTGCCGTGAGCTGGGCTGTGCACTAGAAATGAGTTAATTCCATGTACTCGGGGGTCAATTTCATTTCTGGCTAGATCAACACCATCATGTTAGCTCAATTTTATATCCGATACTATAAATCCTGCTGCTTTTGGTTTGATTTATACGCCTTTCTGCTGCAGCATATATAAACATTATCCTCAGTTTGGTTGAGCTGGTGATGGGCAGGCATGCTAGAGGATCAGATAAAACCGCCTGGCAAGCTGGGTCTCGCCATGGTCTGCCAGATGGCCATCTCTGTTATATGTCAGTTTTCTCACTTCCCTAACAAGAGTAAGTCCCAATGCAGGAGGAAGGTAAGGAATGTATTCCATTGGTATTCCCTCAAGTGAGCCATGCGGTTTCCTAGAGCTGGATGCTTCTTTCTTATTCACACATCTTTGACTGAAAGATTCCCCTTTTTCCTGCTCCTTTTTGCATGAGGTTTAGGGCATTATGAGAAGCGAGAGAGTAAGTAAGGTAAAAAACCAACTCAAGTAGTTTCCAGAATTTATGTTTGCCAGGAGACAGTTATGAACTGCTATGAAGTACTACATATCGGGGTTTTCCAGTCAAAAGATCACTTTCTGCAAAGAGACTAGAGAAGGTGGTGGCATATGAATAGTGAAAGAGGAGCTTAGTGACAGAAAGCTGTGATACAGTCAGAGAAGCAGAGAATTTCACATGAAACTAATGAGAAACTACACTGAGGAATCAACAGAGTGGCCAGATCTGTTCAGTTCTTCTGGGGCTTTTCGTGTTACTATCTTTAAATACAAAAATGACAGGGATATGGGAGGGATTGATAAATGAAGACAGCTTTAAAATCTCCGGTGATTACATGGAGATCCTAATTCAGGAACCTAAAATGAAATCTATTTGATATCTTCCTGAAATCTTAGGTTCATATATTAGGTATGAAGTGTGTAGTGAGATCTGGTGTCAGCTAGAAGTTTAACACAACTCCTTTGGTCTCCACAAAGGACTCATTCCTGAAGTATCTTCTTTTAAAAACTGTATAATTTTTTAACAAATAAGTATGGAAAATGTAAATGCTGCTATTAATTTTAACAAGTAAATTTTGGACATAAAATGTGTCATGATGGCATAAAAAGCTATAATTTTATTATCAGTAAAAACATTTATGTAATCTTACCAACAGAATGACTGTTGAAGCCTCTTACGTGTTCTACATGATGTGAAAACACTAAAAGTGATAAACATATTGTCTTACATAGTTTAAAAACTCAAGCCACCCTGCCAAAATGTAGAACTTAGTTTGTGGATCCCATGTAGCATGATTATACTAGTAATACCTTCTGAATGCATTTACTACTAAGATGAATGTAGCCTCTTTTTTCATTGTCCTTTATAATTCTATTTTGGATTCAAAATGTTAGGATCTGTGAAATTAAAACTCTTATTTTCAGAAGATGGTTGTATTTCTATAATACTTCAATATAAAATCATGGTGGGCTTCATTAACAAAAAAGGTGACTGAAAGACATGGCATTTTTAAGATGGTGTTTGAGAACAGAACTGCTCCTTTCACTTATCTGATCACTTCATGCATGTTAGCTTTCTATCTTTCAAGCAGTGGGGTGTAAGCAAATTTCAGGAATTTTTAATGTTCTTGGAGTAGGCTGTACATTTGTGACCCAAGGATTAGTAGATAGAGGGTAATGCCTCTTAATTTGGGGTCATGAATGCTTAGTGGTCATGTGCTGACCTTACAGTCATTACATGTCTGAATTCACATCATTCAGTTGTTTGCTTTGGTAGCTGAAGGGCCCTTCCACAAAGCCAGCAATAGGAAAACATTAAGAAAGGGTATTTTGGTTGTGAATTCTTTCACAACTATGATTCTGCACCACCTACTGCTTTGTGTTTTTTAATGAGTTTAGAAATCAACTGCAGATTGCATAGACACGTGTTCATACACTATGTCGTACAACTGAAGTGGTCCTTCTTCTCTCTTTGTAGGCTTTATGGAATATGTTCGTGGACTTTAAGTACTTGAAAAGCAAAAATGAAACTATACCTGTATCCCGTGGATACATTTCCCTTTAGCTTATGCCTTAACATGTAGCCTCTAACTAAATGATCACATGCTGTTATTTTTCTGGTGGCTGTATTCAGTCTACAAGATGAACGGGGCTCACATAATAAGTTACTCAGTGGTTTTTTTCTCCATACTGTTACATTTATATAGCTCCAAACCCTATTTATTGCACATTCTTTGAACCCTATTCTGAAAACAGCATCCTACATGGCCTTTTCTTTAATATTCACTCTGTAGTAGCTGAATCATCCACAAAAATTAGTAACTTTACATGACCTTCATGTGATGAGGAAATTGTATTATTTGTATTTTATAAATGCAGAGGAGGCTAAAGATGATGATCTATCAACCCTACTAATCATGGGTGTCTATTTTGAAAGTATTAGGAGGTGGCATTTTTCAGAGTATTAAGCATTCTGTAAATTCTGAAAGAAAAGACAAAATGTTGTTTTTAATTTGGGTCAGTTCTCATTTGTTTTGCCATTCAGCCCAACAAATAGTTGTGTTTGTATAACTGGGTATCAAGAATGAGTGGCTAGAAATAGTGCGAGAGGGCAGAAACTGCCTAGGTCAGTATTGCAGCTAAAACCTCAACAAATCTTACCTTGACCATGAAATATGGTGAAAATAATCACGGAACTAACCACAGTTTGAGAAACCTTGGTATCAAATTAGATACCTCCCAAAATATAGATTGATTAATGAGTACTTGTAAAAAGGTTAGTGTAGTTGGAATTAGATGGCAGTCCTATAGCAGGGATGAAATCCAGCTTTCGCAGAAAAGTTGAGTTCAACACAAAAGTCTTTTCTCTTTTAAATATCTTGACAAATAACGTAACCACTCTATTTGCGGAAAAGGAGACATGAAACTCTTTTCTGTTGTTTTATGGGGTCCCAACGTGCAAAAGACTGAGGGGCTCTGATACAGGTCTTACGAGTCTTTCCATGACACAAATAAATGGACTCTGGATTTTCAATATTATTTACTTTTTGTTTACATGAAGATACCGATTTGTTTATCTATGTCCAATATGATTATTTGGCATTCCATGAAATGGTAGGGAAAGGGAAGATTGCTCTGAAGGCCAATGTGCTAACAAAGTGCATTGCCAAAAAATTGACAAAGATGTTATATTTCTGAGGATTTAAAAGTCATATTTTCTCCTAGACATGACATTTCCTATGTCTGGCTCTTAAACTAAGGTGAAGTACTCAATATGCTTACCCTTTTTCTGTAATGGGTTAGACATACAAGAAAACATACGTAAATATGGCTTCGTAGATTTATTTTTTTTTTCTTACAGAGTATGTAAGGTTTGTTTGTTTTGATGGAATGAGGTAGGTAAGAATTGGTTACATGTTTTCAGAAATTTCAAGAGAGACCAGAAATTCGTTTTAAGTGAGAGTGGATGGTTTTTTTGTAGTAGTCTACATAAAAGATTTTGATTTTTCCAAGAAAAATCTGGAATTTATCACTCAGAATAAGTAATGTGCAACAGGGCAAAAGAGGGTACTCTGAGACTTATGCTGTCAGTTACATGTTTTCTTGGTTGAAATCTATTTTATTGCGTGGAAGTATTCTGTAGGCTTCTATTAACAGCCACCAACACTGCCAGAACAGAGGAATTGAAAAAAGATAATGAATCTGCCAGACCCTACCTACAAAGTTGAATGTTCCACCAGAAATCACATTACCCTGGAATTCCTGATTGTTTCAGACTTTCAGTTTTGTTGGGAAAACTCTTCACCTGCAGCAGTTGAGAGGTCAAAACTATTGTAAAAATTCCAAGGTCTGTTTCTGCTGCGTAAGAAAAGATCTGTGGCAGTGACTTTCCAGCATTTTTTTTTTTCTGGGACCCCATAACATTTTCCATTGAAGGTACATATTCCTCTATAGCAAATTTAAGCCGACTGACAGTAAGCCAAGACTTTCCTTAATTACCCTTTGTGGTCTCTTAGAAGTAGTCCAGAGACCAAAGGCATCTGCAAACCACAGGTTGAAAACCACTGATTTAAGGAAGTGGCAGTAGTTAATTGTTCATGTGTCATTGTTAAAATGAGCATCAATTCAGTCTTGTGATGAACTGTCTTTTTGCTGTGACTAGTGATTATGGTTTTGTAGTGGTATAATTGCTAGTCTAATAGAGGTAGCTAAGGTTAACAGCAGAGATAAGTAAATATCATGGAATTATTTCCTGCCTTTAATCCTGGTGAGATAGCAAATATATTAACAAATCCCAACAAACCTCCAGATTTATTATGCCCTGAAGGAGGGTATTTGAGCTTTACTACTATAGGACAGATTGCATGCCAGATAAGCCCTAGTAAACATAACTTTCAGGTGATAGTTTGTTTTCACAGGATTATCCCATTAAAACTTGTGCAGGGTTTTGGACACGTAAAGAGCTATAGGAGCTTTTATGAACCACCATAATTCTAAACATTTTACTTGTTGATACTGAATGTGGACCTGTATGACATAGTTGCTTTGCTTGGTTGAAAAATAGTGCTGATTGTAAATTGTGAATGAGTCTGTGGTCTGCAAAAATAGCTATAATAAATTGTAAGGTATGTGTTGTGCGTGTTGATTTTCTGAACAATTTTTGAGTTGTTTCAGCCCAGAAGTGAGGCCTTTTTCTGTTCCTGAATAAAAATGAGTTTATCAAATTGGGGAGGAATATGTGGTTACCTCTATGTTTGATAGCTTTACTCCCTTAGCAAATGATGAGATAGATTAAAAAGAAAAAGGCAGAAGAGAAGGAAGATATGAATGACTAGTAAGTACATCCCTAACTTCAGGTTTCGTACTTACATACGTGACATGCTGGCAGCGCCTCCAGGCACCAGCTAAATGCCCATTTGTTTGAGGTACATAAACCTGGATCTTGCAAGCCATCAGAATGGAAGATGTGCCACCGCCCCGGTTAGGCAGTCACCGTCCCAGGCCCTGAGCCACTAGGCAGCTGTGTAAGAAGTAAACTCAGTTTGATTAGCACAGCAGGAGAAATAAATCATCTTGCAGGTGAATATTTACAGCACTTGTGTCGATGCTTGCTGTTACAGAAAGGAGAAGTGGTTGTTACTTCTCTAGGAGCGAGATTCGGGTCCTAGGAAAGCTGCTGAGCACCCAGCCTCTTGGCAGCAGGTATGGCTGTTTTTAGTGCTCCTCCAGACATTGCGGAGGATAATCAAAACAGTGGTGGCATGTAATTTACTCAAAGGCATTTCATTATTTAGATGGCTGTGGAATGACCAAATCCAACTGGTATGCAGGTGGTGATCTGGTAGTTTTGAAGCAGATGCAGTTTTATAATGCAGGTTTCAGTTCATATACTGGAATGACTTAAAACAGCTATTTTTTTTTCCTAGCAAGCTATAAATGAGTCCTTGGTTTGCAGTTGTATTCAATTATTTTAAACCTATTTACAATGTATTCTATTGTAAAGCTATGACCTTTGATCTCCAGAATGGGTGCATGTCTTTTGTGGGAAGCAGGAAGTCTTGGGGCAAGTGACACTTGCAGTGCAGTTTATTTTACTTAGACTTTGATTCCCCCCCTCCCCCCTGTTTCTAGAACTGAAGACAAATTTCTGTTTCTATTGGATTATAAACAGGTTCTGGATAGCTTCAGCTGCTGCATAGTGCAGTGATATTTTAATTTGCTGGGTAGACATGTTTACTGTGTACTGTGTAGTTTATGAGTGTTACCATAAATGAGGTAATCTTGCATCTTGGTTTCCATGTGTGAAACATTACATGAGCTAATGCAGCTGCACCACTGCTTGCTGGATATTAGTAGACTTTATTTGGACATAAAGTTTATACTGAACTGCTTTAAATATTTGTGCTAAAACTGGTAGTGCTGCTTTTTTAATGTGTTTTATATGACACTGATGGATGCCAAATTTCACAAAGCAATGTAAGAATGTATAGTGGATTTCTGCTTCATACCCATTGTTCTCAATAGTGGAGATTCCAGAGTAAAATAAAATTAATGACAAAATTTTTAATTTATGTTCAGTTAGTGTTTCAGGGACTGGTTCATATTAAGTATACATAGGAACAGTAGCTTCCTAGCGTACTGTAGCAGTCCTAAAAACATGCATGTCCTCTCCGAAATCTGGATTTGGAATTTGAAGTGACACATGTGGGTTGTAAGAATACAGAGAGAGAAAGTTGATTTCTGCTCAGTGTTTGAAGGAACATGTAAAGATTTTTCCGTAGTTTAGTTTTACCTACCAAAATCCTTGAATCATCGTGTTTTTAAAAGTCTATGATTTTAGCATCTATGGCCATATTCTTTTTACTTAATTAAAAATATTGAACATTTTCAGGTTATGTAGCTACTTAGGAAGGTGAAAGCTGTAATACACAGTAAGCTATAAAATATGTCACTGTACTTTGCTAACTCTAGTATTAACACTTGCATGTAATTTGTTGGGTTGAACTTAATTTACGTTCTTTTTTTAAGTCAGAATAATGGACATCTGTATAAAGTACATTTAAAAAGACACTAAAAATTATTTTGTATGATCAAGTACTTAAAAATAAGTACTAAACAAGCAGGTACATGTATTTTTTTATAAGCAACTTTAAAAGGGCCGCCTCCTGCTGAAGAACTCCAACCTTATCTCATACTTTTCTCAAAACAGAATTGGAAATTACTGTTACAACTTCTTTTTAAGATAAGATCTGTTTCATTATGGAAGTTCATTGTCAAAGCACTTACCTGGAGAAAGTAACCAGTTGTTCAATGAGCAGCGGGACTGCAGAGGATTCCTATGTGTGTGTGTCCTTTGCTTCTTCCCCTTCATCCTTAGCGGTAACTTCAGGTTCTCCCAAAAACTCCTTATGACACTGCAACTGAAGAAGCACCACCGCTTTTGGTGGCTGCCAATGAACTGGCCAGTGTGCGTGTGCTGCCTCATCAGATACAACCACATGGATATTAAGGATATGTACTGCCTGGCTTTCCCTTGGTGGGAGTATCTGTTTACCCCTCTTGCCTGTGTCTGACCATGGATTTTCTGAAAAGCTGTACAAATGGAATTATCTTTGAGACTTTTACCCATCTTTTAAATCTGCTTGAAATAAGCCAGAGATTTCCATGTTGCCAATGGAGGAATGGACAAACAGGTGAACTGACAAGGAACTTCGCACCTAAGGCTTATTTCCTTAGGGAACAGACTTAAAAATCAAATCTGAATTCAGTATTTTAAGCCCTTTATGGTTCCTACATAAGCTGAACTCAGCACATAAGCTTTAAACCAGCAAATCATTCTCAGCGGTTTTACAACTAAAAGTGTACCGGTACTTGAATCTTCCTTTGTTGTGGTATTTTTTTTGTTTCTCAGTTTTTTTTACTTGTATGATGGATATTATGGATGTTTTTGTTTGTGTGTAAATTATACTTTAGTTTCTTACAGTAATTTTGCTCCTTACATGTATTAGTCATTATGATGTGTCTAATCAGAGGGATGTGGAGTTATTTTGCACAGTTGGAAAAAAATGACTGTATGTCATAGTTTTGGCTTTGTTTTGCCAAAGTCCAAACTTAGAAATTTTCTAAAGGAGGAAGTCTTTGGGACCTTTGGGATTTAGGTCTTAAAAAAGGAGAGGCTTGCTATATGTATGGAATTAATGAAGTCCTTTATAACAGAAACAAGTTTTTGAATTCTAACTATTGGTAGTATTTGCATTTTATACCCCTCTGTGTGCCGAGATTAACGTAAGGCTTAATGTAAACTTAGTTGCTTGTTTTCATATTTTTATTAATTACGTGCTTTTTACTAGGTGTATTAAACAGCTTGTTTCCCTTGAGTGGTCCAGCAGCTGTAAGGTCTTTGAAAATGTTCGTTAGTGTACGTCTCAATATAATGTGAACCCCCCGTTGTTTTATGTAGAAGGATCTTTAGGTTATATAGTGAAGTTAGTCTACAATCCCTTTTTACTTGTAGTTTCCAGTAAACTTTTTCTTTGCGGTTTTTCCATTTTTAATCTCCCATAAACCAAGCTTTCTCACATTAGGTTTTGCCATAGTTTTCCTTAAGCTGTCGCTCTTGAAATTGTTAGTTTGCACTAAGCTTTTATCATTTATTAAGTTTCTAAAGCAATTTTCTAATTCTGTAGGTAAAAGGTCGAAAATGTGAACTCTGAAGCCTCAAATCTTCCTAGGCAAATAAAAATTACACTATATTTTGAGGTCCAGAATTTCTGATAATGAATTTCAACACTCAGCTCTTGCATAACTGGGAAGAATGAATTGTGGCTTTTGGGGGCTGGCAGTGTAGCCCCTCTCCTTCCTCCTCCTGGTTTGCTTGTGCAAACTTGCTGAAGGAATGGAGGTCTCCGTCTTCTTTTCCTCCCTCTTCCCCGCTCCCAAGATAGCAGTTACTGGTCAGACAGCCTGACAGAGGATACCATATTCTGCTGGATTTACATGGTTAGGCACCCACCATCACTTTCTGTTCCAGGTAATTCTGAAAGTTCCTAGTCTTTGCCCCTTTTGAAGTTTTTTTGCTGTGTGCTTTCGTATTGCCCACACAAGTTTTGTGCAGAACTAAATACTATTGTTTTGATAACATTGTAATGTTATTGTCTAGTGGCAGTGAAATGACTGGAAAACAAACACTGAAACACAAGGCAGCTGGTGAAACTTCTGTCCATAACTGAGTCAGAAGCTTTTAAGGAATCTCTTCTCTACAAGCACCTCTACTTTTCCTTTTGTGCATAGAGTGTGATACTGATTTTCTTACATATATCCTCTGCTCAGGACCAATAAGATAATTGCAATACTAAAAAAAAAAAATTAACACAAATTGATTTTAAGAGCCTTTTACATTTTAGTATTTCTAGTCTTCCAATGTCCAGGAAAATATTTTATCCACATCTTAACTTTCAGTTTTGGGGCAGAAACAGATATAGTTGTGTCAAATACGAAACCATTCAATTTTAACTGTCATCATGTCTTGATAATCATGATTTTTCCCACATATACACTTTAATTTTTGCAGGTAAAAAGGTTTTATTATCTTCCTATCTCTGTGTGTGTATACACACTAAGCTGAACATTTTCTTTGAAAGTTTTCAGTATTGCTAATAATCATACACTAAAAATTTCATTTCAGCTCACAACAATAGGGCTTTTCATATGTAATTTGAAGGATAAATCACTAATTATGCATTTAATTGGCTAATAAATCATAGCACATTTCCCTTATTTTCTGTAGTGCTATGCTAAATCTTTATAAAGTGGCCTGGTATATTTTTGTAAAAAAGAAAACTAAATGGCTTGTTTAGTGTAGGTACAGTGCACGAGTGACATAAATATGTAAAGCCTTCTATGGTGTTTACTATGTTATATGAGAAGTTCCTGTGATTACATGCCTAGGGATTTTATAAATGTACATTTTAAAGGCAGGTATTGAAGTTTTAGATTTTACACTATATCATGTGTATGTTTAGTATGTAAATAACAAGAGGGGATCTTGCGCAAGCTAAAACGAATTTACAAAAAACCCACGCAATAGAACTTTTTGAAATATATGCATTTGTGATTCTCATTGTTATAGTATAAATTCTCAGATTTTTATGATTAATTCTGTTAATTTTCAAAGTGGCTATTTAGTTGTGATTTTTTTTTTTTAATTGGTGAACAGGAGATTTATTTAAAT
Source organism: Harpia harpyja (assembly GCF_026419915.1). NCBI lineage: Eukaryota > Metazoa > Chordata > Aves > Accipitriformes > Accipitridae > Harpia > Harpia harpyja. The sequence goes on along the minus strand of NC_068941.1, from coordinate 18,502,670 downwards.
GCTTTAAAATTTGAGAAAGGTTTCAGGTAGCAGAATCTCTGCCTGTCATTTCCATTAACACTGCAGGTTACAATACTTCAGTATTTCCAGTTTTCATTTCCTTATGAGTTAGGGCGTGGGGTCATTTGATATGTTTGTTCTCATTTAGATGTTGACATTTTCCAAAAATATTTCATGAATAAACTAACATCAACATTGCCACAATTAAATGATGAATGCAGACCAGGTTAGTTACAAAGGAATGAAATGTAGAAATAGACAACCATTTTCTAACTCACTTCTTGCCCATGGAAAGGCACTGGTCATTTTATTGTTTGCTTGCATGTGAGGAAACTGGAGAGGGTGGCTGTTCCGATAAAAATTGGGATTAATGTAACTGATTTACAAGAGTTTAAGGCATGAATTACATTAAGTTGTACACCCAGCAACTTATGTCATCTCAGTGGCAAGGCCATTAAGTAAAGTCACTGAAAGTTTTCCTTGATTACGCTTTCAGGAACAGTTAAGCAGCGTTTCAAGATTCCTCCATATATGTACATGTATGCCAACCAAATTTAACTGGATTTTTAGTTTTTGTAAGAAGGGGAATACTGAATATAGCTTATGGCGATTCCAGTCCAGCATCCTCTATGCTTTCATTTGTAATGTCAAAACAGTTGTGGATAGTGCATGTTATCGTCTAGCTGATTGTATGCATTAGGACAAGTGGCGAATCCTGACTTTGTCTAAAAGATTTCTGAGTAAGATGGAATTTTTCCGTCTGTGTATTTCCATGTGACCTGATCCCAGGAATAGACTCTCAGTATTGCTATAGTAGAAATGTGTTTTGAGGGAAAAAGGAAAGGGTTTTTTTTAATCTAAAACTTTGCAATGAATTATTTTATAAAGCAATTTATAACATTTTCTAGGTGGAGTGACAATAGCAAGATTTATATTAATATAGAACAATGTTTCCAAACAGATTTTAGTTTGTTTGCATGCATGCTAAGAGAAGTAGTAGAACACACTCTATTACTACATTTCATTAAAAAAAAAAATCCACCTGTATGGGGTGGCTGCATTAATGTCCATTTCTTCGATGTTTTGTTTAATTATAAAATGTTCACTTGAATTTAATGACATCCTGGGGGAAAAAAGTATTTGGAGAATTGAGGGCATTGTAATCCAAGGGATTAACAAATGATTGCTAGTATTACATTAATAAACATTTGGAATATTCTGCATTACGGTTGATGTACTCAACCAGCACTACACATCCTCTGTGCCACTCCCTGAATTAAATACAGCAATAACTCAATAGGACCAGTTAGAGAAGTTCATTTTACTTCGGATCATTTTGTAGTAAGCAAGCATACCCTATCTAATCCTTGTGTGGCAAGAATTCTCTTTTCAGCTTGTCACAGAAAAAAACGTTTTTCAAATGTGACTGCTTGTGGTCATCCCAGGTATTTCTTGTAACAATAATGAAGTAGAGAGTAAGACTACAGTAAAGTTCTTTCCAAGGAGCGCTAGCTATTTTTACTTTGATTGTCACAGTTTTCTTTATCACTTATTTCAAACCCTGTGGTAGTTGGACGGCAGACGTGTAACTGAATCTGGAATTGAAACCCAAACATTTGATTAAACAAAATGGTAACTTCCTGAATCTTCTTCAGTGAAGGTGTAAGGAAAACAATCTCCCCACATTCAGTTATCACATACATCATTATGGAAATTACATGTGGCTTCAGTAATTTATGAGTGTAGGGCAAAAAAAGAGATTTTGATTCAGAAATACAGTCCACCACAGTCATAAGTAACCAATCGTATAATCCTCCTAATGAACAGTTTGATGAATAACTATTTTCCATTTGCCCACTATACCACTCCTGAAATTGTCCCATCCCCAACAATTTATTTTCTAGGGGCATAATATTATATAGTGTTGCATTTTGTTACAATACGATGGAAGAGAAGTGTGAAGAGAGTGGGAGTCAATCATTAAGATACATATTTTAAGCAAAGGTCGGGTCTGTTCTTTGATTAACAAGACTGCAGTAACATTTATACACAGTATAGTCTTACATTTTTATTGTATTTCTGGTTCCTTTTCTTCACTTGCGAGCTAGAAGTTCTTGGCAAAGCTGAATATACAAAATAAATATAAACCACACTGCAAGGATGGGTCCCTTGGAGAGAGAGAGAGGAGAAAATGATTTAATGGAATAACGATTTTAGCTATACACAGGCATCCCTTTTCTGTCTCGATTTGTTAAATTACCTGACGTCTGCATGTGTAATTTAAACAAAATTTTGTTCTCCAGTCTTTCTTCCTTTTGAGCTATCTTCTCAAGGAGAAGGATGATAAATGGAAACATAAACATAGCATGAGAATGTGAACTAGTTCCCAAACATTTCAGTGGTTTTTATAAACAACTGGTCATTGTTACCTTTTGCTGGATTACAGTTTCCTTTAGAACAACAGTGCTCTTCAGCTGCATTACAAAGTTGATTCTAAATGTTTTCACATAGTTGCTTAAAGGCTTTAATGTTTAAATAATGGTTATATAATTATATATTGTTTAAACAATTAGCTTTTAAGTCTAGCAATAAGCTCACATTTTATACACATACTACCAAAAATGATAATGAAACTGCATTTTAAAGATATGCACTGACCTTAGAGTGAGCAACCATAGTTTATGGACATTTATTTCAATTTTAAAATTTGATTTTTAACACGCTCATTTTCATTTTGAACACGAATAGCGATTCGCGCCCTTGTCCTTGGTCACCCTGTGAACACAGACATGGTCAGCAGCTAGTTTTTCTCCTTCTGAACCTCATTTTCAGCATTCCTTGTGCATTGTGTGCCCTCTTCTCTGCGATAGGGAAGTGCCAGCTTGCATCTCCCTGGTCTACGCAGGCACAAAGGGTTGTCTGAGGCTTGAACTAGACTGCCTCGGAGGGGTAGGATTACCATCATAGCGTGTTAGTTGTCCCCTAAGCCATCGTGGCAGCTGTTGATTTCCATTTTAAAACGATCAAAATAACAACAATTGACACAATAAATTAAGATACTGCTTAGTATTTTAACTTAAAAAAATCTAATATTTTACATCCACTATTTTTGCCTAAGTCATGATTTGATTGCCTTTTTAAAATAACATAGAATTGGAGTTTTAATCTTCTTGAACTGCATTCATACAGTGATTAAATTAGGAAATTTTTAGGTGTATAATAGTTTAATACAGTAGCAGAAAGTCTAAGGATAAAAAAATCACTCTTTAAAAGTTAAATACATGTTATCTATTTTATAGGAGCATTTCAGAAGTCGTATTTTATAGCCGTACTACAGTTTAATTTTAGATACTGTACATCTTTAACGACTTTCTAATTTATACAATTTTTGTTTCATTGTCAAAACATTTAATTATATCATGTCTTGAAGGTGTAAAGCTGTCAAATAAATCAGAGGCTCAGTATAAACATTTGGTGAATTGCTTTTGCTACCATACTGTAGTTGTTACTGGGCAGTTAGTGGAACTTTTTTAAAGCATTTACTCAGCAGGTACAGGACAACACTGGTACAATGAATTGCTGATTGCTTGTAAAACAGCAGGTAGTAATGCCCTCACTCTTTGTAATTCTGCTTTGTAAAATAAAGTGGCAAGATAGCGTGGCAGAGAAAGCCAATGCGCGGCGAATATGTTTCCTGCCTAAGGGCTGCTGGAGGTTGCCAATCCTATTTCCAAAAAAAAAAAAAAAAAGAAGTGAAGTTGTTGCTGTTTTCCATAGCACAGAAGACGAAGTTCCCACCGCTAGAGGGAACGAACTGCGTTCACGCTTTGAAAAAATTGGCAACAGGGGCATGAAAAATAGAAAATGCAGACTGGATTGCTTTATGAAGGCCTTAATAGTTGTATTTTTAAACCAAACCAGCAAACCAACAACTTGCAAGTGTCTTTAAACTGTTTAAACTTCCCCCGAAAAGAGAAAAGTTTGCTTTTTTTGACCAATATTTTGTTCTGGTGTTAATACAAACTACAGGCTCCCCAAAGTGGGGTTTGGATGAAGTAAATTAGTTCTACTTTGAAGCTTTTCTTTTCTCCCCCTTTCGGAATGAATGGGGAGGCCCTTGAATGAAAGCTGCTTTTCATTAGTGCCACCACATACCTATTTGAAAGGAAGAGCTCTTTTAGCACATACAAACACTGGAGTAAAGGAAAGCTTCCTTTTTCTACCAGAAGACCATCGGCTAAACAGCTCCTAGCTTCTCTTTCCAGTCAGGTGGTTTCCAATCAGAGTTAATTACTCCAGTCATTTATTCTAATCACCCTCTTCGTATGGCCAGCAGTACTCTGTCACGGGGTGGCATCGTTTGAAGCCAGTTAGGTTTGAAAGCCACTGCAGGGTACTTGAGGCTCATTAGCGGGGCCTCTCCATGCCTGGCTCTGGATATGCTCCCTGATTAACTCCCTGCGCCCCACCGCCGCCCCCTCCCCTCCTCCAGCGCCAATTAACTCTTGCCTTGCTGCTTGCCTTTTGCGTGCGCGGCGAAAGAAGCGGCTAGGGACCGGTCCGCCCGCACGGGAGACAGGGCGAGCTCCCACTTGCAAACGGGCGTGAATCGCGTCGTTCTCGTGAGACGCGAGGGGTTGCCCCGGTGCGCAGAAATGGCGCTTTTTTTTTTTTTTTTTTCCCTTCCCTTTTTCGTTTTTTTTTTTTTCTTTCTCTCTCCTCCTTGCAAGGACGGGGTGGCCGCGGCGGCGGCGCTTTGCCGGGGCGGGAACCTGCGTCCCTCCCGGCGGCGGCGCTGGCCGGGTCCGGCTCCCCGCGGCGGTGCCGCCCGCCCGCCGCTCCCGCCGGCGGCCGAGCGGAGCGGAGCGGAGCGGAGCGAGGGTCGGGCCCGGCCCCCGGCCTGGAGCTCGGCATCGGGCCGATTGCCAGCCTGGTGCGCCTGGTTTGGGTGTTTGGTTTTGGTGTTGGCTTTTTTTTTTTCTTCCAAGTGCTATAAAAAGGCTTCTTTGCTATTTGGCGTATACCTGGAGGAAAAAAAAAAAAAAAGCAGCAGCTTCTCTAAAAGAAGGGGTAGAATCGAAAATACAGACTTATCAGACTTTTTAAAAACAGTGTGAGTTTCCCCCATGCTCTGCCGATGGGTGAACTTCAAGGTTAGCTTATAGAGATTGGACTAGGTATCTAAACCACTTGCAGGAACTGCTCTGTTGTGTGATTGTGGTGGTGAGGAGCTATGGGCACCTTCTGCTTTCCTGGGTAAGATCAGTCCATTACGGTTCTGAGCAACCCTGACTTGGAGGCGAGAACTCGATCGGGGCCTTTTGCTTCTCTTACTCTCTGTAAGAAAACCTGCGGGCCGCAGGTGCAGGATTTTATTTAAAAAAATTCATCTATTAGTGTTACCCTCAGTCAGACTAGGTAGTTTTATTAGAAGCATCGTTTGATTAAAACCTTTGGTTGCTGCTACTTTAAAACATAGTGTAACGTTGTGGTGTTTTTGGAGGGTTGTATTTTTTTAAAAACTCGTTCTTTTTCCATACTGGGAAGTAACGTCATAGACAGTTGCTTGCTTGTTTGCCCTGTAAAGAGCAAGACCTGTCTCTGGGAGTTCAGCCTCTGAATTAAATCGTTATTTGGAAGATGGGACTTAAATACTGTTTTATTGCAGTATGTTTTTATTTCTAAATGTTAGGGGTTTTTAGGCCATCTTCTGTGAAGAAAAAAAAGTATATTGTTGATATAAGGGAAAATTCCAGGGGTTTTTAGCATCTTATTTATCTTACAGCTGGAAAAATTTAATTCATTAAAATGTTAATAACTGACCATATGCTTTTTCAGCGTATAACCTCTGAATGTTAATTTTAATTGTATTAATCTCTTTCGCCCTTCCCACTAACACGGTTCATGGCAGAGTAATATAAAAGTTACAAAAAGTTTGCTCTCAACTGGCTACAGAATGTCTGTTGCACTTGGAAGTGTTTACGCCTCGATTTCCTGAGCATGCTCAATATACTCAATATATCACTTGGCTCTCTGTGTCCAGCTGTCATAGTGGAAATTTGAAGCGATTTAGGTGAAAAAAGGGAATAACATCTAGAAGAAATTAAACTATCTGCAAGAAAGCATTATGAGCAAAACTAGTTGTAACTCAACATGCAATGCAGGATGAAATTTGAATAAAAAAGAGAGATTTTTGCATTTTCTAAGGATGGACATTTTAAGAAGTAATTTACAAATATAATCCATTCTCAGTTTGATTTCTTTCAAGCATTGAACCTGACTCCTAAGAGCTCTTTGTTCTGTTGCAAATTCCATCACTAGCCAAACTACTCCCAGGGAGCGGCAGACAGCCCAGGGGATCCACTGGGACAGGGCATGACGAACAGTCAAGACTGTGTGTCCTCCTTAATCAGGAGACTGTGGAAATGCTTGTCCTGGAGTATTTGATCGAAGGGGAGCCACCCTGAGCACCAGTTCATCTGGATTCAGACTTCCTGGTAGTTTGCTTAGCAAACATGCCAAAACAAGATGTTAAACGAGAACCTGCTACAGCTGTCTGGGAAAGTTTGCAAGGAGCATTTCGTTTTCCCGATAGTATCTTCCACAAATCTGATTTTTTTCTTAAATGCTGAATGTAGAGGCTGATAATGTCCTTGATGCACAAATTCTCCCTTTCGCTGTCATTGTTAAAGTCAAATAATGATTCTCCTGTGTCATTCCAGTTAAATGCCAGCTTTAAGGTGTCAGGTGTCCTTGCCAAACATACCTTGTGTTGTCATCCTAAGCAACCACTCAGAATGTCTTCATATATAAAGATCGGGGCTTCACTGTTCATAATCATCGCAAGGAAGCAAATCCCGTGCTTTTCGATGCATGTTAGCCCCAGAATGGGTTACACAGTTGTGCCACGTGATGATATAGTGCTGTTTCCGATTTTTGTAACTATTTTATTTATTCAGATGTGGTACCCTAATTGCCTTTGTAAATCTTGTGTTCTGTTCTCTAAAAGCTCTTGAATGCTTCCTATTCTGTGAATTAGCAGACAAGTCAAATGACAAGACTGAAATGACTTGTCTGCCTGACTTGCATCTAAACTGTGTTTTAAATTTTAAATTCCTTGACCTTTTGTCATCCCATTTCCTAATCTTAAACAAATTTTTCTAGAATGTTTTTTTCCCAGAACTGGCTTCAAAGACAAATTAAGATTAGTCTTTACAACTCTTCTAAGACATTTGCTAGTGCGATTTGCAGTGATTTGAAGACCATGTGTTTGCAACCATTTCTGTCTCCTCTTACATGCATACTAATACTTGTTGATCATCACAGTTCTTGTGAATTGCATATACAACTGACACATCAAAGCACAGTATAAATGCTGCAAGCTGTTGAAACAGAGTGCAAAAATAAAGCAACAGTTGACTTTTAGGGCTTACAGAGTAAATCGGAAGAAATGTACAAGCAGTTTAGATATAAAATACTTTAAAAAAAAAATCAGTAGTTTCTCCCAGTTTGAAGTGTATTGTGCTGTCATTAACCAGACAGCATGCGTAGGCTTAAATTTTAATTTGAGGATCAAATGGGATGGTAGTACCCAGCCTAATACTTAACATGAAAGCTGCGTCAAGTGTAGTTTTGTCTGTGTTCACGTAAATCTTTTTTGCATTTTGATCATGCAGGTTCAGTTCATGTTTCAGATGTTTCTAAAACTTCATGACCTTCACCGCATTCACTAAATTTCACCATATGTTATATTACAATTATGCTAGCTATGTATTCATCTAGTATAAGTAAGCTAAAACCCCACCACAGGGTAAGTGTACGCTAATCATAACACTTCCCTGAATTTCAGAGTTTGGCCTGTTTCTAGCTTCAGTGAAAAGCTTGTTCAACCTCAAAGGCAAGCAAGTTTTACACGGTTTAAAGTTTTGTAGTGTGTGTTTTGCACCTCTCTCTTAACGGGAAAGAAATCTGTAACATAAAAAGGTGAATTGCTGTTTACCATGACAGATGCTGTTTTGGAAGTGTGTAGTGCTCTGGCCTTTCAGTTTGTCTTTGACTAATACTTGACATTCAGAAGCAACTGTGATCATGTTGACAAGGCTCAAGGAGATGCCACACAGAAGTCCCTCGGCTAGAAGTATGCAAGTTAGCTGAAGCGTTAGAAGCAGTATACCTGCATTAACCTTCTGAGAGGAAATATATGTTAGCTTGGCAGCACGGGATGCTAACATGATTGCACAGCTTCACTGCCAGCTCGATCAGTACACAGCACTGCATTGTGCAATACAGTCATATCTTGTGGGATTTTGGGTGTTTAGTTTTTTTTTTTTAATACAAAACTTCATTTAAACTAATTTGACTGAGCCAACTGTCAGCTGTGTGGTTAACAGCCTGTGCTTCCATGGGTAATAGGTTCCAGATCCAGGCTGTCAGTCTTCATGCAAACAAGTGCTGGAGGAACTGGGAGAGGAATTGCTGAATTTCAGGGAGGAGGGAGCTTCCTGCCTTCTCTTGGTGCTGTGTGTGAGGATTTTCAAAAGGGATTTTCATTCACTGCCTCGGCATGTTGCTGACTTTTGGAGGAGAGAATCCTCTATCAATGTAGCAGACATTTTAAATGTGGACAAAAAATGGGGGTGGGGGGGGACAGGTGGAAATGGTGGAGGAATCAGCAGCACCTCCTGGTGTTATAAATACTTGCTTTTAGCCATATTTGTAGTAATAGGTGGTTATGGTCTAACCGGTCGTGGTTAGATTTTCTGTGTGTCTCTGGGGAAGGACAAATGCAAGCCACATACATCAGAATTATCACAGTTATGAATAATGAGAGCCATTTGTGTGATTCCACAAGTGTAATTAATTATGGCTTTTATATATTATTTTTCATGTAGGGAAATTTAATAAAGACCTCCTGATCATTTTTTGTTCCTATTACAATTCTTCTGTATCTTTTCTACCTCTGGCTGAGAAGAAATCAAACAATTAGGAAGGGACTATTCTTGGTATGCCTTTTGAAAAGTATCTGTTGGTTTATGGAGCCAGTTGGCTGAGACAGGTTTTGCCCACTCTTTTTTCCAATGGGGAAGTTAGTATTGTCACAACCATGGCCAGTGGAATATGTGAACAAGAGAGGTAAGCCAACATGTGAATTTATAGTTCATTAACTGTTGAGTACCAGTGTGCACGCTCAAGGAAAAGGATATACCAATTACACGGACTGTGGGCAAATCACCCCTTATTCAGTGTGTGACATTGAAACTACACTGCTTTGGGACCCATGTTGGCTTTATTTAACCTGTTTTCAGTTTCTCTACACTATAGTGTCATCTTTGGAAGTATGCATTTTTAAGTCTAGCTCTCCAAATGTTCTAACAGCCATAGGCTTGTGTCTTCTTCTAACGGGTACCTCTGGAGATCCTGCAAGCCAGGGTGCTTTACTTCACCTTTCTAAGTTGTTCTACTATGAAGGCTGTGCAATTGCTCACAAGAGTAAAGATAAACATCTGTCTAAATGTTTTCACTGTTGGCACCTAAGGTAGATGTCTAAACTTTGAAACTTAACAACAAAAATGCAATATTTGGTCTGTTTATCTATATACTGTTCATGGTAAATTGTAGCAATTTTGCCTTAAAATATTGCTCTCAAATCTGCAGATTATCATGGATGTTCTAAGAAATATTTTTTTAAGGGTGATCACTGCCCTTTATGGAAAGAGTAGCTAAGAACTCTCCAAGGCAAGTTTTCATATTCATCTAAATCTTTTATTCCTGGCACCTAATGATAGAGATTTCAGTTGAGATTAAAGCTGAATTTCAAAGGAAATGTAGCTTTCATTTTACAAAATACATAACAGCTGTCTGACTTGTCCATTTAAAGTACAAAATAACAGTTGTAGACTGAATATAGAAATCACCAAAAGATGCAGAAGTGCTCAAGATTTTTAGCTAAACATGCTACTAATTCATTCTTATTTTGGTAACAATTACATCAATTAGGAGTTTGAGTCATTAGATTGCAGAATGTTTTTCTTTGTTTACATGCTGTATGCAGAATATACCTTGCCACAAAATTCTGTTTCATTAAGTTACTCTATTACACGAATTTTCTCTTTTGTCATTACTTAGTACTTTATTGTTAAATACAGAGAACTAGAAGAAGCAGATGCCACAGATCTCCTATGTCTGAGCTTCTTCTCAGATTGTTGGTATCCTTTGTTTTATAAGATCAGTCATCTTCAGTAAAGCAGCTGAGTTAAATCTTTTTATTAAGATTATATTTTCCAGAGTTCTTTTTTCTATTTTATTGGGGTATTGGTAACCAAGTAGAGAAGTAAAGTAAAATGCTAGCTTAGGTTATAACAGTAATGAAGAATACATTGGAGTGCACTTCTGGAACACACACAAAAAAAAAGGAAAAATGAGCTAGTTTTCATAACGTAAGCTGTAAAGCAATTGCTCACTTTCTGATGTATTTAATGTTTAAAACAAATTGCAAAATACAGTAAATAAAACTATATGCATTTGCTTGGAACAGTTATTTAGCAAGTTAGAAACCACCAATCGTATAAACAGTTTTGATGTCCATTTCATCCTTTTGAAATTTGTATTACCTCATGCATGGAGAACTCAGAGTTTTCTTCTTAGTAAGTCTGCTATCCTCTTCCTCCTCCTCCTCCTCCTCCTCCTCCTGATGTCTTCAAGGCAGGCTTGAGTTCAATATCTTTCTAATAGCTTTTTATGCTTTTTTTTTCTCAGATCTCTGCCCATGTGATCAAATAGTGTTGCTGGTGAAAGTGTGTTTGGTAATTTACTTTTAAATACTAGTGGTTACTGAGAGACCTCAAAAGATAAAGCCAGCACTTCAAGAGTTAATATGTTATTAGGAGGACAGGAAATCTGGCAACTATTGCAGAAACTAGACCTAATGGTGCGCACAAACAATTTGTCAGTCTTGGTAAATGTGAATAGCTTTCCGCAAAGTGGCTGCTTTTGCTTTGTTTGAACAGCCTAAACTTTTCCTTTTTGGACTTTAAATCTTAGAAGTGAAATGTGATCCACATATTGAATCAAAATAATTTAATTCAAAACATATTTTGATTGGAACAAGGTTGACATGGAAAGAAACTCTAGAATAAAAAAAAAAGTTGAAAGGACTTTCTATCATATATTTAGCAGGAAAATTTGAAACAGTTCTAATTAGGCTGAAAAAACCAGCCTTCTTCATTGTAACTTAACAAAGGTCATATATCAATGTTAAGGCAGCATTACCAACTTGTGTCTGAAAGCCTGCACATGCAAACATAATTCCAGTTGTTTGGTTTTGTTGGTTTTGGTTATTTTTTTTTTTTAAATGTAAGTGCACACACATAGTTCCAAGCCAGAATAGGTACTTAAAGTTGTGCGGGTGCTTTGTCGTGTTCAAGAAGAGTATTTTTCATGTCAAAATTGTGTTTGTGCTAAAAATGTGTGAAATCCTAATTCATGCTTTTCTGTTCATATGTAAATATTTTTCATATGGAACATAAAAAAAGAGACTCAATTATTTTAAGTGTTTCAAAGGAAATGTCTTACTTCAAAGATGAATTAAAATATTTAGCCCATTAAAGGTAATAGGCAATTATTTGTACTTGAGATTTGTAATTTCTTACTTGCCGATGTAGTATATTCCTGGGGTTTTTGGCTTGGTATTTGGGTTTTTTTTTTTATTATTGAATAAATAGGAAAGATTATTCATGTATGAGAAGCAGTTTTGGTTTCTCATTAAAGTTTCTACTTTCATTTTAACTATATAAAGCACATTTTATATAGGTTGGACTTCTTTTCTCTCTTTCAAATAAGAGTTACATGCATGCTTTATGCTTTGCTTCAAGATTACCTTGCTTTCGTCAGCATAGGAATAAGGCAAGCAAGTCTGTGGTCTATTTTTTAACGGCTTGGTTATGAATAAATATCTGTGCTGGTGAAAAGAAATACAGTTATCTTTTCATCTAATTTTGGCATTGGAACATCCTAATCTCAAGCACAGTATATATTCATTTTTAATAGACATCATTTCATATGCTATATGTCATTACATAATCTAAACCAGAAAGAAAAGTAGAGGGCAAAAGCCAATAATAGTCTCTTTAAAGATAAAAATCTTGATTCCAAGGATCTAATATTGTTTGGGAAAATATATCATAATAAATGGTTAATTATACTGGAAAAAGGCAAAATCTTTCCTAACCTGCTAGTTTTATGTTTTTGTCGTTCTGACCATTTTTTACCAAATAATTTGTATCAGGGTTAGACTGATACTAGTCTTCAGTTGCTAGCAGGAAATTATTCTCTGTTCATTCCTTTCAGAAAACAGGGCAGAAAAAGATGTGCATAAAATAATGAATTTCAGAGTCGTTCATGAAGAAGTAGTTTTGATTGCACATATTTAGTGACATCAAAGTGTGCATTTGAAAAATATTTATGAACAAACTAAAATTTCCTTGTAAGATCAACACTTCAATTTGTTGATGTGTCTGAAGCGTTTCTACCTTGGGAATGGAGAAATGAAAGTTACTAATAGGTGTTTGTGTTTGACATCTGTATACTGTACTTTTTAGCATATCTCAAGTGTTTTAGTCTCTGCCTAATAGATCTCATTAAAGAAACAGATATCAGCCCCAAGACAGTTTGTCAAAGTTACTATGAGTCCCTGTGGACAGAATTGACAATTTGTGTGTGGCTTCACATGACGGTCTTTTCATGGTCTTGTTTGATCCTTTAACAATTGGGCATCAGTCACTGATTTATTTTACAATAACTCAATAGGATTGAATATTACTATATTATAGTGGACATTCTAGAGGATTTTCTTGTTTTGCACGTTTTCCTCAGAGCACACAGTAAATGATGTACTTGGTCTGCTGTGGGAGCGCTAACAATTGATTGGTTTGCTTTAAGAGCAGCATGGGAAGGATGTTAGTATCCCATCGCTGCATGCCGTATTTAACTTGAGCCTTAATGAGCACTGGCTGTCCTAGATGCTTAAGCAATCCTAAATGCTTAGCATTCGATACCCATGGTTTAGTTTTGCAAGAGGTAAATGCTAACAGTAACATTTTTTTTAAAAACACCTCCTTTTTAAAACTAGATAGTTATTCAGATTGGAACTTTTTCACTTCTCAGATTTTCTTTTTTTTTTTTTTTTTAAGGAGTACCCATACTTAAGTAATATATACCAGTGGGGCTATAAAGTGCATCACGTGTATTGGTACATTGTGTTGTTTTCCATGAAAGTCTACTTTATTTTTTAATCATTATACAGACTGTTAAGTATTTTTCGTCCATCGATTGTATCACAGCATAAGCACTTCCTTCCAACCAGGAGCTTAACTGTGAACCTGAAATGACAGGCAAGCTTATTTAGCCTTTCAATTTGTGTGCTGTATTTGGTCTGTCCTTCAGGCTCCTGGGTATTGATGCTGACTGTAGTCATTTTTTGTTCAGCCCTTTTATTTGTGATTTGGCAAATAAAAAAGAAGTAAAATGGCCTAATGTGGAAAAAAATTAAAAGAAAATGGTCTACTTTTGAATCTGTATAAATTACAAGTGTAGAATAATTTTAAACTTGGAAAAGAGAAGTAAATTCAGGATAGCTCCCAACCATTCCACGAAAAGGCAGAGTGTGTTTTAGTTTTGCTTTTTTCAGAAAAAATCAGATTTATATATCTGTTAATCTGAGGAGATTGCAGAGTGATATTCCTTTAGTTAGTCATGTCCAAATGCTTTGTGAGGGTAATATGACCTATTACAGATCTAGCTTTTGAAGAAAAGGAAAATATGAACAACCTCTGCACGTACTAAGTATGTGTGTGTGTATATATATATATATATATAAAAATCACAAGTTCTTAATGCTATTTTTCCTGATAGTAACTAGTTATAATGGTAATAGTAAGTATATTCTAGGGTTAAATTTTTTTTAGCAGGATAGCAAGAAAATTAATTCCTATCATTGTCATTTGCTGAGTCCTGTAGAATTTTATGGCTGCACATTGTAGTATTATGGACACTCATGAGACTACTGACTGGTTTTATCTTATTAAACAATTTTGAAATCATTAATTTTTAATTGGCCCGCTTGTGGTTTTTTATAGTTTTAATTGTGTGTCTGTGTCTAAATGTTGGGGTTTTTTTAATTTAAAAAAAAAAAGAAAAAAGTAAGAAAAAAATCCTGTCTAAGCATATATGTTATAAGGTATTTCCATATGATCATCCAAAGAGATACTATACTGTGTGGTAATTCAATTTAAAGAATGCTTTCAGCAGTTCAGTAGCTGGGAATCCTAATAAAAATAATAATAAAAAGAAGAATGATATGATGTCGAAGATATGTACAGGTCTTTTCTTGATTGAAAGTTCTAATTAAGTGAATCGAGGAAAATTAACTGAAATTAGCTGTCAGAAAGTCACATTTAAATGAGTGATGATCTGGTGTGGCAGTAAACATTTAAATGATATAAATTGCCATTTAAGTGTATGGTTTAATGTTTGTCATGCATTAATATGACATGAGACTGCAGTGACAATCAAGCAGCTTGCTCTAATTTGAACATATTTAGGGCTTTTGTGTGGAGTGCACCACACAAATTAAGACAATTGCTGGTTTTATGTGTCAATTTAAATGTTGTTCTCAGGCATCGGTTAATGAAACAAACCCATCATTTTTGTGTGCAAATTGCAGAGTGATTTCCTTGGTTTTCAGATTAATTTTAACTTCCTCTGCTCAAAATTAGGAATTTCCTTTACAAGGAAAATGCCATTTGTTTCATTAGATGAAAAGAATATCAGACTTTGTTACGTTGTTTCATTTGCTCATTCAAATAAGAAATATATTGAATCCTCTGTGTAAAACAGAGAAAGCTAATCCTGCTAGTGATTTAATCTAGATGAATTAACTCTTTAGATGACAATGATTTTTAAGTCGTCTTTTAATATATATGTGCTGTATCTAATACCATTATGGAGACATTCATTATTTGGATGCTTTTGTCTTGGGGTTGGGTTGTAACTGGATAACATCTTCAGAAAGGTGGCTTAATCATTCAGCATAGTACTGTTTCTGTATAGGTTTGTATAAGAGTTATATACAAGAAATGCATAAAAGTAGTAGCAAGTTGATATTCCAGCATTTTAAATAATTTGTACCCTAGCATCCCTAGTTAGTTCAGTTTCCCCAAGTCTATCAATCTTCTCTCTGTCAGAATCAGATTATCGTGCTGTTATTATTCACAGTGCACATCACACAGAAAAGCACAATTTCATCTCGAGAGTTCATAAAAACATAGCCTGGCTGTCCATAAATGCATAAATGCTATCCACTTAATGCCTTTTTTTTTTTTTAATTATTTTTTTATTCCTACTATTACAGTTTTAAAAAGGAAGGTCTTCTGGTCAGCGGGAAGTAGAGTAGGGCATGAGACTCTGACATCTATCACAGGGCCCACCTTTTCTTTTTTTTTTTTTTGATAGAATGTCTAAAATCCTGTTATTAATTTTGTACTTAGACATGTTAAGATAATTTTGTACACTATTCAAAAAATGCTTCTACTACTATGAAATGACGACTGTCTGGCAAACTCAAGTTTATATATTTTGTGTGTGGTTTCTTTACAGGCATTAGAAAGTGAGTTTGTTTCCTGCCAGCTTCACCAGTGGATTGATCTGATTTTTGGCTACAAACAGCAAGGGCCGGAGGCTGTTAGGTCCCTGAATGTATTCTACTATTTGACTTATGAAGGAGCTGTTAATTTAAGTTCAATAACGGATCCTGTATTGAGAGAGGTAAGTTTGTACTTTAAATATAGGAAAGGAAAATCTTTGTTAACCACTGCAGTGTTGAAAGTGTAAAGATTCTGTGTTGTTCAAGGCTACCGGTGAATGTTCAAATCTTTGTGGTCTCTTGTGGTTTGGCTACAGGCCAGTCAAATGCAAGGTGCCTGAACCAGTCGTCACAGCATGCAAAATTAAGATAACAAGCATGCAAGTTTTTCTCTAAACTTTGTGCACCTGGATTCAGCACAAACTGGATGCCAATATAAAAATAAATGTTTAAGGATTGCTTCAGTTGCTGAGGGCAGTCATTTTCTTCACTAATACTGGATCTTAATGGCAGAAGACAGTGAGCAACCTTGATTTGGCTTGCACTTTTGTATTTACTTTTACAGGTTTAACAATTCTCTCTTAATGCAATCCTGCATATGCAGTACGCATCAAACACCATAGTTTTGTAACTTCCATTATTTTTATTTGGTTTGCTATCAAATTAACAATGAGTTGTCCTGTATTTTTCATACGCAAAAGTAAATATTTAAACATTGGAAAGATCAGTAGTCTCACTCAGACTCAGCACCATTCAGAAAAATCTGTTTGCTAAAGTATCTCTTAGGATATTGTGGGCTTAAAGACTCCTCCCTCCTCCATCTAAACAGCTGGGTTTTTTTAAAAAAAAAAAAAAGCCAGGGTGTGGTGGGTGATTAAAACAGAATTTTGATCGGTTTTACATCCTCTGTTCAGGCAATACATTGGTATCAAGTATAGCTGCAAGTATTTTAATTATGGAATAAATGTAACTGGTACTTTGTTATAAAATATTCTGAATCCCTGAGAGCAAAGTAATATGAATGCTATCAACAGTTTTATTTAAAAGGATGGCTAGATGTATAGCAACAGGCAATATACGTGTGAACTGAATGAAGACAAGAATGAAGACATTTGTGATTACAAATCTTAGGTTTTAGGTTCACTGTAGAATTCTAGGCTAATCCTAATTGAAGTATTTGTTTTTTATTGCGTATTGAAAGAGGGTCTGAGAAGTAAGCAATTATTATTTTAAATAATGCTATTTTCTCTGTACATACTGGCCATCTGACTGTTTGGGGCACCTTGACAGCCTCTGTAGAGAAAGTCACATCATAGCAACACTGTGGGTTGTAGCTGGCTTGTGGGTGCAATGGAAAAGTTTGGGGGGTATGCAGGGCATGTAGGGGTACGCAAGGACTGGCTTAAGTACCAAGAGTGGTGGCTGGACGTCGTTATGTGGGTTGCCGTCAGTCTGCAGACTGCATCTTGGTCCACTTTGAGCTAAAATACAGATGTTGCACATGAATACATTTAATTGAGCTAAGAAAAGAGCTACTGGAACACTTGGCTTTTGAGAAAAAATGTCATCATCTGGGTTTGAAAAAGTTATTGACCCAAGGGTACTAGATGTTCACCCTGCCATGGTTTCATTTCCTTGATAATGTTTGTCCACTGTACACTGACAAGGAAATATTCTTACCTTGCAAAAGTATTTATTAGACTCTTGAAGTGCTAGGTTTAAGCATGAGCTGAAAAATAGACTAGGCATTGTGTGTAATTTGTTCTTAATTTTGGTATTAAATGAACCATCATTGAACCATCATTAATGAAACTAGTAATTGAAGTAATACTAATCAAAATAGAGGTCTGCCACACACAATTTTTATGTAGTTTTTAATTTTTCTAGAACAGTTCTATTATCAGTTTAACTGTGATCTGTGCTACTTGTGTCGTAGCCTGAAAAAAAGTAATTTAAGACCAGGGAAGTTACAAATCTGTCTGGAAGTGTGGATCATCTCAGTTACAGAGGCATTCACTTTGTACTTCTGTAAATACAGTAATATATTTTGTTACCATATCTTTTGAATTTGTCTTGTTTTTATTGTACTTCACTACAATGTTTCTTATTTTTGAGTTGTTCTATGCTGCCTGAACTGAGTGGCATATAAAAATGAAAACAGGAGAGGGAGAATAGCAGTGTTGTTGAGTTCGTAATAATGGAGTAGCTTAGCAGCCGCAGAATTTCGAAACACTACTGATGATGTCAAAAATACATGCTGATGAATGCAGGCAGCAGAATGAATGGTATCTTGTAGCACTTTTGCTCTGAGTTACTTGAAGATTGGTCCAATGGAATGTTTTTATTTAGTATGTTTAAGCAGGTCAGTAAAACAGTAAAAAGATTCCTGTTTAGTTAGGTATCCCTTGCTATTTACATGTATTTTGTAAAGCATATTTTTTATTATGTAAATGTATATGTAGTTTGAAATGGTACATATGATCAGCTCTGATACGATATTGACAGTGCAGAGATTTAATGACTGTCATCACCAATGGTGAGTTATTCTGTTTTCACTTATGAGTAGAGATGAAAGTAATAAAAAATCTGTTTGTGTGTATATCTATGTGCATAATCATTCTATATCTATGTGCTAAATGAATTTATCATGCACCTTTGACAGCCTCACCTTCTTCCTGCTTAGTAATCCATCTCCCTGAGGACCTGTGCTAACATTCTGTACTGCCGAGCAGCTTCAGTCACATTTATTTTTCTCCTTCAGTCAGCTTGCTAGAAAGTATTTCTTCTTTTCTTCACCAAATTCCTGGTTAGAGGGCAAATGATTTTCTGATCTGGACAATTAACACAATTAGGCAGGCACGACACCTCAGATTTAGTATCTGTTTATTAGGCAACTATTAAACCGGAAATTTTACTCTGGATTGCTTGATTTCAAAAAGAATGCTTTTGGCTTTCTCCTCTTGATAAGGTTTAGGGTTTGGGTCGTTAAATCTTGACCGTTGTAGCAGAAAATACATTTTTGTGTGCAAACCTAAAACAAGGAAAAGCTTCTATATACTCTGAGAGTGGCGAGTTACTGAGGCTTTTAGGTATCATATGGAAATAATAGCATGTGCTTAAACCATGGTAATTTTTCCACATAGTCTATGCTAAGCATGGACCACATCGGTAATGAGAAGCCTATGATGCATGTGTTTCTGAAGTATCTTCACAGATACATGTATGGATATTGGTGACCTAACTCATCAGGAGAGGCCACACACAGAATAATAGGGGAAGGAACTGAGGAGTGGAGGAGTTCAGGTTAATGCAGAATTTCCTTAGGTCTCCTAAATGGCTCCAACTGGCACCTTTATTTTTATAGGCAGTCAGGTTATATATATTACAAGAAGGAAGCACTCGTCTAGGAAGGAAAACTACTTGATTAAAACCATATTCCTCCTTTCTTTTTTTTAAACTGAAAATGTAGAACTTCTACATCCTCTCATACTGCTGTGAACAATTTTTTCCTGCCATTCTTTCTGCCTATGGGAATAAAGGAAGTAAAGTATTTTGAAAGGATCTGACTGCTATAATAGAAAATTTTAAACTAAAATGCAAACCATGGGCCACATGCTACCTTTTGGCAGATAAACCCTGGAGAGTGCAAAGCTTGCATAATTCAAAGGCAAATCTCAGGGGGAGGGGAGTAGATCAAGAGAGAAGGGTTTGAGTCACAGCCAGTGGGGGAAGGGAGCTGCAACCAGGAGAAGCAAGGCAAGAGATCCACTATATCTGATGGCGTATCTGTGCACTACTTGTCCCTGGAGAGACCATTCCTTCATCCTCCTCTTTTTTCCTTGAGCCATTTTAGCAGCATTGTCATTGACTCTGATCCTTGTACTTGTGTATCTTGCTGAAGGAGGTTACAACTGCTGAGGGAAGTTGCTGTTCAGTTGACAAGCAGTAAATATCACATCTATTTCTGGTGGAAAATAGAGTATTTGCCAGCAGAGGTATGCTGTGTGACTACCTTCTGTTGACTCGTTCTTGAACACCACGTTTTGATCTGTGGAACTCCCAATCACAAGATCTGCCATGGAAGGGGTTTTTTTTGTTGTCTGTATGAAAGAGGCAAGGAGTCAAAGTAGCACAGATAAATGTCATCCAACTGTTCTGGAGAGAATTCACAGCACCTTCTTATCACAAATTCTGCTCTCTTTTTGCAATAGCTGCCCAAGAATGCAAAAACAAAAAGTAGAATTAGATCTAAGCCATTCAGACAAGCAACTGATTAAGTGGTGAAGCACAATCCATAGAAAATAATTTGTATCTTGGACTGATTTGTGGGTATTCCATTAGTGTTTTGGTCAGAAGAATAGAAATTTCTCTTGTCTCTGGTGTAGTGTAACAAAGGATGATCGTGAATCTGGGCTGCACTCAGAGTTCCTAATTAAAAGTCCATTTCTCCACTGATACCCCTATGTAGCTAGCATAAACACTGGATAAGTGGAAAGAAAAGAGGTGAAGCTAATAGCGGGAAGGCAAAGTACTACTTGGAGAATACGTCATTGATTTACTATAGGAACCCCTGAACTTCAGGAAGCATACTAAATTTTGTACCATGCTTATCAAAAAGCACCTAACTGTATTCTTTAAATAATTTTTAAAATATAATCTGATATTATCTTTGTAGGCAGCAATTAAGGAAGACTGATGATTTTAAAATTAGCAATAATAGTTTGAAAAAGATGTGAATAAGTCCCAGCCAATTAATATCCCACATACCTTCATTAAGTGATTTGCTTTTAGCCTTAGATGATTCACTTGTTGTATACTTCTTCCTTTGAAGAGAAGGTGCCTTTTTGTTACATGAAGGTAGTCTGTTTAACATTAGGAAGCACAGCTTTCTCCATTCTATCGGCACCTTGATTTCTACTGTTGATATTTTATTTCCATATGAACCGAGGAGTTGCAAAAATTGTGAAGAATCGGCTTGGACGTAGCATTTGGTATGTTATTTGAATGTGCCACTTCTGATTATATAAAGAGAGGAAATAATTCTTTTATTTTCAGTTTTAAGGCATATGGGATAAATTATTCTATGGATAATAGCTTCTAAATGTTGCCTGAGATTAATATCTTTGGGTAAGTTTTATGCATCTTAGACCTATCTCTTATGAGTCTAATTTTATTTTTAAATATTTACAGTTCGAGAGACTTCTGTGCTTTCCAAAAGAAGTTACAAGGATGTTTAGTTTACATGACCCCAGTTTCATGACAGCAGTAGCAGATCTGATATCTTATCCCAAAGAAAGCATTTTTGGCCTCTCTTTTAGCTGTGTTCATGGTGGGAGTTAATAGCATATTTCAGCTCTAACTCAGCTGGAGAACTCTGACAACAGTGAATCTTTCACAAAGTATAAACACGATTTGTATTTATAGCATAGTTAACATTTACTAAATAGTTGGGAAAACGATCAGTCTGTTTTTAGCAGGTTGGGCAACAGTCTTTGTTGTGGCTGCTATGAGTTTTAAAAAATAGGATCAAGGGATTATAAAATACTGTCACAGAGCAGTAAATTTGGATGTGCTGAATTCAGTAAGTAACAAATTCATGCAGGCAAAATTCAGCGTACTGTAGAAAGAATCTTTGAATCATCTCTGGCCAGAAGTGTGTTGCACAGATGGCATGCTTGACATTGTACAGCACAGGAACAGTGTGAAAAGCCAAATAAATGTTAAGAATTGGTCTAGTTTTAATTGCAAATCTATATTAAAATGCCATTATATGGAAGCAGAATTAAGAAGAATATATTCAAAGGAAGCATTCTGATTTCATGGCTAGGGAGAGGTGGACATGTCAACTGCAACCAAACCCGTGCTCTGGTCTTTTCCTCTGAAGGTATGCAGAGCAGGATAACATAGCTAAGACAGGGCCTCCGTTGCTGTTGTGGGTGGGCAGGTACCACTACTGCATGAAAACAGCTTGGCCGGGCATCGGGGCTCTCCCATGAAAAGATGAAGTGTTTTCTTCTGGTAAAAGGAGCGTTAAAATAACAGGAGCACCATTCCCGCCACCAGTTCATATCATTTACCTATTAATTCTCACATCTCAGTTCACACTGTGACCTATCTGTGGTGTTGGAGTAAACAGGCAAAATGAGCATAAGCGAGTGTTTACTGTGATATCTGGGAGGTGTGGCACTTCTTTGATTCCATTCAGCCCAGAGTTTGACATGACATGACAAATGGGGGTTTATTGTCCTTTGTCTTAACTTACGTATTTACTACAGCACTTAGAAACAGACATAAAAGTATTCAGCTAGGTTTCGATCCAGAAAAATACTTGACTCGGATGTTCTCTTTTGTCCTTCATTACAGAATAGATTCTAATTTTATCTGGTGCTTCTGCTTCTCCATCCAGCAGCAAAAAGAGTGGTATTTTAGAGTTAATTAAAGCAGGACTGAGATGCCTGATGTATAAGGATTAAAAAAATAAGAATCAAACAACTGCTTTGGCTGGAAGTAGTAAAGCTTTTTGGAAGGAGGTAACTCATGTAGATTAGTTCTTCAGCTCCAAGTGCACTTTTTTTTTCTCTGCCCCTGATTGAAATTCAAAGGATAGAAATTTTCAGTGCAGTCAGTTCCCTCACCTCTTCTTGCTTGACCTGTCTTGTGGATCTATCAGAGCCAGAGAGGCCTTGAGACCCCCTGGGCTCTTTACATTTTCATTTGTGCCTGGCTGGTCAGTCTTAGATAGCTGACATATTTGTTGGCCAGCATTAAATAAGAAAGAGTAATCAAAAGGTAAACAAGGAATGGAAAAAAGTGATGTTCATAATCCTTCAAAAGTAACTGTTTTGAATAGAAAGCATTTCTGCTTTTTAACTTTTTTTTCCTCTTCCATACGTGGAAAGGATGAGATATACTAGTGTATACTAGCTACAGTTATCATACACTAAGTCATTTAGCCTTGAATCAAACATGGAAGTGAACAGGCTACAAAAATTTCATTATTTTTTGTCATCAGCATGCTCTGATTATTTGCAGGCTCTTTATGCAGTCCAAACAATACCTGTATTGACTTTCACAGTAATTGGGAAACTAAGAATTTTTGTTTGGAGTGTTTTCATTGTAGTTGCTCATTGCAGCCTAGGGTGTCTAGCTTATCCATGTTCCCACTGTGCTGCAGATGTGGTGTGGTATTTACTTAGCAAACTGTATTATATTAGTTATTAGTTATATTTGAACAATAGCTGCTTCTTGAAGTGAGAAAGCTTGCGGTCATGCCGAAGGTGCTTTTCCTCAAGCAGTGGCCAAAAATCAAGTCTCAGTTAAACATTACATTTTATTAAATGATAACAAAAAGTTCATTCATTGCAGTAGAAGACTCTGAGATAATATTGTACCCATACTTTGAAAACAACAAGTTTGATCTTGCAGGTAGTAGTTATGACTTAGTTTAAATAAATGTGTTTCTTAGCTTAGCAAAATGAATTATTTGTTTCTTTTTCACAGTTGTTACAGATTCTGAAAGGTGATCACGTGAGACCGTTTAAAGACCATTAAATATTGGATTTTTACATCAGTGTGTTAACCTCCTTCAGATGGAAATCTTTTATTTTAATGAAGTTTTTTATTTAATAAATAGAGATGGCATCAAAGTTGAAGAAATTCTGTGGAATGCTAACAGATTGGAACAGATTGTTTTTTTCCAGAGGAAAAAGTTTTATATCAGAAAATTTGGAGTCAGCTAAGTAGCAAGTAGACTGTGTGAAGGCGGCAAGTTTTAAAGATTATGTTTAGCTATTTAGAGGAGTGAATGAATAATGCCAGAAATTGATGAAATTTCAAGGTATTGCACATGGCAATGCCACTCTTTTCTGTGTGATAATTATTGATTTTAAATGAAAGCAATGAGTTGCTCTCTTGAAATCTTCAGTTGCCACAGTGGAAAGAGACATGAGGCAATTTTGGTTGTGGTGCTCAAATAAAACGGAGACTGTTATATTTAAAAAAACTAGCCCCAGAGCTGCTTAGGTTTTTGCTTGTACTGAATCCAGATTTATTTGCAGGTCTTTAAATTCATCTTAACTTTCTTTTTAGATTCTTTTCCCTTTTTATTTTGTCAGTCTCTTTGAAGTACTACCAGGCCTGTTTTTCTAGTTCTAGTTTTTTTATCTGCTTCTTTCCAGTAGCCAAAGATTTAGGTGTTTTGAATGAGCACATCAGTGCTCCAGACAGAGATACTGTTTGAAATTATCCATGAACCCAGTGCCTCTGAACATTATTGAGTGACATTTGTTTCTGTTGGTTGTGTCTGCTCTGACTAACTGGTTTCTTTCAGATTGGCAGCTGGGATTACGCTGCAGTAGACGGACAGCTGCGTGAACTGGAGATTGCAGCCAGGCCATGCTATGCCTCTGCTTAATATGCCTGGAATGTATATATTCAGATTGGAGCGACTTGCATGGCCCTGAGGGGGATCTATTTGTATTCGCACAAACTGTGATTACTTCCTGTTTCACTTTAATGACTGCCATGTAATTGCATACTGATTTGCGTGGACAAAAAGACTTCATTTTTCTTTATTCTCACAGAAAATTTCTTAATGTAGTTTAAGAGCTGGCTTAGTGGTTTTGTTTTTAAAGGTCTGGTAAAAGGTATCCTACTCTGTGCTCCCTTCTAAACTTTTCTGTCATGCGAACAGAAGAAAGTATTATTCATATAATGAATTGCAAATAGCTTTGAGAAAAAAAATAAATCCTGTGTAGGGTAACCCCTTCCTGCTCCAACTATCTATAGTAGTTTGGATTTAATAAATAACGAGTGGTTAGACTAGTAACCAACTTCCAAACAGACAACTACGGTATTTTGAGCAGACAGAAGGAACTGAAATTAGGCAGGGCGGGGGGGAGAAAAAAAGAAAAATATTATTCAACATATGTGTTTCTTACAAGGAAGGAAGAAGAAAACCCTGTGCTTCATTTATATTTGATGGCTTTCATTTCTACATTTGTATGTTGTTTTCTTGTGTAATGAGGCATACTCAGTTTTGTTACCTATATCCCTAATGCACTGCAGCAGGCAAAGCTTGTGCGCTTCTTTCTTCATACCAACTTGCTGGTGTACTCTAATAATGTCCCCCTCTGCAGGTTGTTGGCAGTATTTATGCCCATGCTTCAGCTCTGAAGCCATAAACCTATGTTACTTGAGTTGAAGTAGTAACTGCATTAGTGGGCTGCAACAGGCATCTTTTACACTCCGCTTGGCTAACAGAGGGTATATCACAAATGTTTCACGGGCATGTTTAATGAACCTAGAGAACAGTATGTAACTCTTGATCTTACAGTATCTTTTCTTTAGCCTTTCTTCTCTCCTTGCTCCCTTCCCTCCCCTGCTGTTTGTTAGATTTCAAAGCTAGTGTAGGCAATTTTCTTTAAACCAGTATGTTAAGTAAGTGAATAGTACAATGATAAAGCAAAAAAAATTAAAGTGATTCAGTATAAAAGGGTTGATTTGCGAAGTTGAAACGAGATTTTTCTGGCATGAAGCATGAAGCAATTAGGCTGCTCATTTTATTTTTAAAACAGCGGATGGGAGTGTGTGAATTTATGGTACTAACATTTGAGCGCTGTATTTTTTCCCTGGGTCAAGTGTAGTGCAGTATCCCCAGGGCAGGTGTACAGTCAGCAAGCATATACATTGCCTGTGTCAGAAAAGCATTTTGCCCATTTTTCACAATCTTGACCTAACGGGGATTGTTATGAAACAAGGGGAGATGGTACTACAAAGAGCTTCTCTTCTATAATCTTTAGGCTGTTTTCAGCAATTTTATCTAATTGTTATGAATCATGCTTGTTCTCCAGCTAGTGTTATCTGTGCCTCTGTAGTCCATGAGGAATTTAACTAAGAATCTTACTGTAGGAGTCGTAAGTGACTATCTGGTCAGAAGAGGTTTTCCGATCACTTGTTATCAGAGCTTGATTTTAATCATGGTCCCATGGGGAAAGGAGCTAGTCAATTGGCTGCTAAGCCGTTCAACTTCGCTGTCTGAGAGGAAACCTGTCAAATATTCTGTGTTCTCTGGTGCTGTAAAACAACATCTGGGTGGAAGGAAAGGGAAAGCAAGTAATCATAATTGCATATCGCTCAAGCCAATAGAAATCACTGAGGAACGTGTGTGTAAACCTTTTTGAATATTGAAAAGTGAGGTAGGAGCGGCAGAGAGCCAAAGTAATTATTTTTGCAAGGGCTGTTATTTTCTGGATGTAAATACTGGGTAGAAAGATGGAGGATGAACCCAAAACATTTTCTGTCCCTAACATGTATGCTGAAAGAATATGTGTTACAATGCGTGATGTTATTTCACCTGGGTTTTCAAATGTTTGGCAGTTAAATCTTACAGATTTGAGAAGTAACTGGAAGTACTTTGGTGTAGATCTGTAAAGGCACATTGACTGAAAGTAGCCTCTTCGTAGCAAACGGTAAGGTTGTAGCTTGTCGTGCATTCAGACCAAGGCGTGCATTTTAACATGGGTATGCTGTGCCGTTAGACTCTTCAGACAATTTGGTGTTTTGTGTCTGAGCAGGCATGATGAAAGCAACTCTGAACTAGTCCCTTTAAGGGTCTTTAAATCTACAGTTAAATGGTGTATGTCTTGCCTTTTAACTATATAGGCCTTCATCTCAGGATTTGAGTTCAGAACTGGAGACGGTTTCATTCTTTCTCTGTGACACTCACTGCAGTCCCCCCTCTGCCCGCCCTGCCTCATATTTAATTTTATAGTTCTTTCAGACATAAACATGAAAAAAAAGCAATTTTGACTTAGTTTCTGAGTGTTGCTGCAAAGAAAAGTAACAAACATCTGTTTTTACCTTAACTGCATCCATATGTTCAACCTCCCCATCACCCTCCTTCCCAAAAAATTTACAGCCGTATTTGGTGGGTACTGCATACTGTTGAATTAACTTTCTTCACAGTTAGATTAGAGGGTAAGTTCAGAGACTGAAAATGTCTGTACTAAGCAGTGGCCAAAAGCTACATTATAGCTAGGCCAAGTTTTCAAGTTTTTCACTCTTCCTCTTTTAACTTCCCTATTCCTCTTCTCCCCATCCCACCCCCCAAGAAAAGAGATGATCCAGGAGACTTCTTTAGGAACAGGTTATTGTGGTAATCGGGTAAATGTTAACTTGTGAAATTTGCTTATGGCTTTCATACTTGTAAATTAATTAACATTCGAAATACCATGTTTATCATTTAAGTATGTGGTTTGAGATGCATACTGTATGGATTATTGTAAAGGGTTAGTTACCTTGTTTCATTTTATTACTTCTTGTTGTAGCATCTGGAACAATTCTGGCCCTACCAAAGTTTTGTTTTTGTAGAGGATTAAGAGGAAGAAGGCTATTTTACTGAGATATTTGAGAAGCAGTGAAACAAAATGTTGAATGATACTATCTTTTACTTTGTGGTATGCAGCATGCTTTCAGAGATAAGAGTTTGTGGAACTAAAGATCTTTTTCAAACAAAGGTTATTCCTTTCAAGTTATATAGTGCCTTTAATAGGTGTGAAACTAGTTGTGCAAATTTCCCAAATGCTTCTACGTACAATAATGTAAATGGTTGTATGCTCCAGAGGGATTCAGCAATGTGAGAACACGTGCCCTTCCTCTGCCACTAGAAGAAGCTGGCCGTCTCTTAGTAATGCTGACTAATGCTAATAATACACTTTTTAAGAAAATTAAGTTAGAAGCTGGGCTATAATTTGTTAGAAAGTGAGTTGATGACTTTTTGACTGATGGTCATTTTACTGTATATTCTCAGGTAAATGGTAGATTGTTTTCTTCAAAGGAGATATTAATTACCTCTCTGAGGAAAAGATTCCCTGCTCCTAGCTGATTTTCTTTGACAGGTTGAACAAAAGTCTGAGTGACACCTGGTGGCTAAAATGCCCTGTATTTCTCTTTCTATTGTTATGTAAATTGAGAGAATGGGGATTGATTCTAGCTCCACCATCACATGTTTCCGCTGACAGAGGGAGGTCATCTTGCATCCTTCTGTATGTGATCCTTCTGGCTGAGACATCATCAGAACATGGAGTTGACATCTGGATTGACTTTGAATACAATCTGGGAAAAGGAAGGAATCATTTGGGGTTGCTAGCACACTCTCTTGGTCATAATTAAGAAATGTGGAAGCTAAATAAAGAAATATTTACTTTTTTCTTGGTAATTAAAAGGAATGCAAAAGGTTTTTGTGCTGAAGTCTAGCCACTATGTCTAGACATAATTGTCCAAGTGTTGTTGCCTTTACTCCACAGTTTTTCAAATTTCTTTTGGATCTCTGGAGATGTCAGTAAAGAGGACATAAAGATACAAATATCTGTGCCTTTACTCTATGTACAGTTGTCGTGGTTTAACCCCAGCCAGCAACTAAACACCACGCAGCCGCTCACTCACTCCCCCCCACCCCGTGGGATGGGGGAGAAAATCAGGAAAAAAAGCAAAACCCGTGGGTTGAGATAAGAACGGTTTAATAGAACAGAAAAAGAAGAAACTAATAATGATAATGATAACACTAATAAAATGACAACAGAAATAATGAAAGGATTGGAATGTACAAATGATGCGCAGTGCAATTGCTCACCACCTGCTGACCGACACCCCGCCAGTCCCCGAGCGGCGAATCCCCGCCCCCACTTCCCCGTTCCTATACTAGATGGGACGTCACATGGTATGGACTACACCGTTGGCCAGTTTGGGTCAGGTGCCCTGGCTGTGTCCTGTGCCAACTTCTTGTGCCCCTCCAGCTTTCTCACTGGCTGGGCATGAGAAGCTGAAAAATCCTTGACATTAGTCTAAACACTACTGAGCAACAACTGAAAACATCAGTGTTATCAACATTCTTCACATACTGAACTCAAAACACAGCACTGTACCAGCTACTAGGAAGACAGTTAACTCTATCCCAGCTGAAACCAGGACAACAGTTTTGATGTTTTATGAAACCTTGTTACCTGTGGTAGGACACAATCTGAATGTAGATTTTTCCCAGTTCTTTTGGCTAAAAGGGAAGGATTGTGTCAGGGCGTTATTGTAATCCTGGAAATGTAGGCTCTCATATGTTTTGGAAGGACAAGATGGAACCTAAGGAGTCTAAAAGACTTGTTTGTGCCGGAACTGTAAATCCCAAACTCAAGCTAGATCATAAACATGGATGTAGAAACTGTCTGTTAAAGACTGCAAATGGAGAATTTGTGGTCCTCTAAGGCAGGCTTTTGCAAAAGCGTTGTCCCATTGGTCAGCAGTTTCACCAGTTCTGACAGAACACTATGTGAAAACAGGCAGTGACTATCTACTTGCAGACTGAGTAGAATATTTTATACTTGTTTTTAATATCTCAGAGGGATTCTCTTCTACGCTGAGGGTGGGTGGGAGACAAATAGCTGTTCTTCTGCTGCCGTTGTGTGGTCTAGGAGTGTGATTGTGATGAGCATCATATATGTGTGTAAGCAGTGGAAGCATATTGTGCCTCTTCCAGTTTTTATGTTGCTGGAAGGTGGTGAGTTCCCCTGAGATCTGGACTGTGGAAAATAGCATTCTGACTGCTGATCTTTCATTGATTAAAGCAGTTATAACATCTGATTTTTGTTCTACATCAGTTTGGGCTCTTGTTAAGATGAATGTATTTGAAGTATTTGAAACATTCTGCAGCAATATGTGGTATCTTGTGTTAAATTTTCCCTTTCTTAGTACTGGCACTATGTAAGAGAGTATAGTTTGTAGAGGTAGCATTGGGAATTAAAGGACATACCAGATTTCATGTGTAAGACAAAATTCTGACTCCCTTTAAATGCTGAACATGGACTATTTGGGAATGGAAGTTTCTGTATTGATTGTAAGTCAATATACAAGGAAGTTAACAAATCTGAAGCTTATAATTTCCTCATTTTATCTATTCTATTTTCAGCTGTAAAAGAAATGCATGGGAGTTGTGCTTCAAGAATGTTTTATTCATTTTGAATAATACATTGAAAATGTATCTTATAGGAAATAAATAGTGGATCTATAGACTGTAGATTTTCCATAAAGATTTTAACAAGCACTGAATAACTGACATCCAGGACTGTCTGCATTCTGCTCCTCCTGTGTTCTTCTGGTTCCACCCTCAATGCAACACATTTGGTAGTAAAAATACTCCACTCAATCTGCAAGTAGATGTAGGCAAATCTTTTCAATCTGGATGATTTTGAAACTAACAGCTTTTTGTGGAAAGGGTAGAGCTGCTGACCAGTATGCTGTTGCTTTGTTAATGCCTCATGTCTTAAGGGACCTCAGATTCCCTTAATATCTTGAGTCACAAAAACCCAGTTTTGAATTTTAATGTAGCATGTCTCATTGCTAGGAAGGGGACTCTGATGGTCTTACTGAGCTTTAGTGTTTCACGAATCTGATATTGCTGTTCCTCAAAGAGCACTCATTGAATCACAGTGTTTGTGTGTCAGATTTCAGCCAGCTTTTTGATAAACTTGTTATTCACTAGTTTTTTAAAGATTAAGGTGCTTCCCAGAGTGGGCAAGAGTGTAAGAATCTGTCCATAAAGTAATTGCAACTCCTGTTCTGGTGAGTTCAGATGTTTCAAATGCTGTGCCAAATGTAATAAGGTCAAGTGTTTTGGATGGCATGTTTCCTATCAGAGGATGATTATTTTTGATGATCTTAAGGCCTCAGGTGCATTCTACTTTTGGTTTTGTTATTTCTGTAACAGAAGAACATTGTGTGTCCTAGTAATAGTCTTTATTATTATTATCATCTAACAGTAGCTGTTTGTAAGAATAAGATCAGCATAAGTGTTACTCCATTGTCTCAAAAATTTTAACGGGTGGCTAAAATAGAACAGGAAATATAAGTGTAGGGAGCTTCAGGGTATGTTGAACCACGAAAAATAAGAATCTCTGAGAGAAAAACTTGGTGTTCTAATAGCTAAAAAGTGGCTAGTGGTTTTGTGTTTTAGCATTCAAGCGTCCCATTTAAAACACTTTCTTGAAGGGCCTGGTTTTCAGGACTTCTTTTGAAAGTACAACTTGCTAATGCCTCATCTAGGTACTCAGCATCACTAGACACTTTGGAGAATGTAGGGCTCAATGCACCATGCAACAGAGAAACTAAAGTATTGGCCCATATGCAATCTGTTAGCCCACAGCAAATGCAAGGTAATTTTACTTAGTTTAGCTCACAATGAAAGAGTTTTAATCTAAGCTGAATGGTTTAAGATTTTCTGTAGTATTAGCCCATTTCTGTGGATAGCGCAGGGGCCTGAAGAAATAACTTGTTGAATTTTGGCTGCTTGATTTTATCATTAAGCCAGTGGGCCAATAGGTGGCAACATGGAAAACTAGTTGGACATGCCTAGGGAAGAGGTATAAGTTCACACATTTCAGAATAATTACTTTTAAGAAATAACTAAGCATGAGGTGGTATTTTCATGTGTGCCCTATGAAGAAAGTGATAAAAGATGTTCCTGGAGATACAGAGAAACTTTTAAAAAAACCCCTGTTGCATTGTATCTTCACGTTCTCCTTCAGCTGCATTTATATTAGTCTTGCTGTTGGTACTTTAATGTATCCTAAAGTTGTTTGCTCTTTTTGAATAAACATGAAAATAAGAAAAAAGCTCGGTGTCGCTTTCATTGTAGTTATTGCTGTGAAACTAAGCAATGAAGTTTAAATAGAAAATAGAACACTCTTAATACCTATAGAAACTTTTTAAAAATTGACTTTTGTTTCTGAGTTATGATACAAACAGGATAAGCCAGTGTTAGAAAGGAAAAATGGAGCCAATAAAGAGGGTTTCTGATTATAATAGCTTGTTTCTGTTTAATATCATTGAGCAGGATGAGGTTTTGCAGAGTTTCTCATGGAAATAGCATCCACAGTACTAAAATGATTACCTCATTCTCAGTACCAGTGCCAAGCACTTAGCCCCACAGTGAACACACGGGGTTGATTTTCAACATGAAACAAGCCAGAAGTGTGGAATGACATTTTCAGGTGACAGTTATGGTTCTATTGCCTGTAATTAGCACCTCTTAACATGCAAACCTGCCTGTGCCTTTTCCAGGCTGTTGAAGCTCAAATACGAAGTTTTGGACAGACCCCTTCCCAACTGCTCATAGAACCACATCCTCCAAGAAGTTCTGCCATGCAGGTGGTAAGTACCATGTTAACTCTTTGTGACCTGCCATTTTGTTCATTTCCTTTGCTATCTTAAAATTACAAAACCGGCCACTTCGCTTTGCTTTTATGTGGTTGTGGAATTGTGTTATTAAAAACAGCAGATGAGTTACGATTTTGTAGGACCGGGAATGTATGCAGTGCTTAACTATTATTTTATTTATTGCTGAAAGGATTGTATTGATTTCTAGTACAGACCTTTTTTGTCAGTGTAATCTAAGAACACTTCATCAGGTGATTTTTTTAATACCATACCTGTACAGGTGAGAGCCAGTCATCATGGAGACAATTTAGTTAATCTTTGGCAGATTCCCCAGGAAGCATGGATTTAGGAGGTGGAACTTCCTTGTGTTTTCCCCCAGGCATAGGTTTTCCCCTAAAACCAGGATTACTAGGAATTCATGAGCTGAAACTTACATGGCAAAGAATGTGACTAAATGTGTTTTGCAGTAAAGCTAGGGTGATAAAATCCAGGCAGTGAGCATTAACATGCTTTCCCTTTTACCTCTACTTGTGTCTAATATAATTTTATTATACAAACTATTATTTTATTACTGATTACTTTCCATATCATGTTGTGTGCAGTCCTTTGGTCTAAAATATCATTTGTATTTTCATAGATCCAGAACTAAGTATGTTAAGTGATACTCTGACAAGTGGAGCAAATGGTCTGCTAATTCACAAGTTTTTCAAAAGGTTACATTCCCTTATTGTTAAGATGGACATTTTACACTGAAATATTAAAAAAGACATTTTCTTCTTGTATGTTCTGTAAGATGTATGTCCTACTCAAGCAGACTAATGTTATTAGATTAAAACCATATCTGAATTGCAAAAGGTTTTAGAAAAATGACACAAAAATCTGAAATGTTTCCAAAGTAGCTTACAAACCTTGTGATGTAGGAGTCTAAGAAATGTAAACTTTCTTGTCAAATTGAGCTACTAGCCTTTCTCAGATATGTCATGTGTTGTACGTGAGACTTGCTCAGCTGACTGTCTCCCCATCCCCATCACCCTTTCTGCAGCCAGTACATACTACACTTTGACAGCTGTGCTGTAGACATGCTCCTGCTCTGGGATCCCATGTACTGGATGGACGGAGCTGATTGTGCTTATTTGTGATCTGCTGCCCCATTGCACCTCCCACGTAGTGTCCCAGGGCTGCAGACCACTGCAGTGACATGTGTGTGCAACCCACGGGGCTCTCTCTTTCAGAAGAGCCCCGTTAACAGGGATGCTGGGGAGCCCAAGTGCCCTCACCATACGTCCATCTGTCATGGTGCCATGCACTAGGCACTTGCCCTAATTTAGAGGGATTTGTTTCAGGAAGAGGAGGAACTTGAGAAGTTGATTGTTGACGTATTTGTCAGACCCATTGTTACATAAATAAATTTGATGCCAGGAAGCAGTTTGTGTGGTTTTATCATAATATTTTTCATGCCGCTGAATTAGTAAAGATTTAGTATGTAATGGAAGAAGTTAAATTTTATGAAGTTAACTGTTCCTAACTCCTGTGAGGTTTTGGGGCTGAGGTACACACAGAAAAAAACCCCTTAGTTCTCCACTTGCTTTGACTGGTTTTGTGGTTATTAATACATGATTTTATAATAGCACTATATTAAGTGCTTTTAAAAGTAGTATTCCTGGAGGTGAAATACAGTAAGGATGTTTTTCCTGTTACAATTCTGAATTATTTCTAGTTGCATTATTTACTGAGTTTTCTGTTTTCATGTGTGTGTGCATGTATGCATGAATACAGCCGAATTGAGAGCTACCACGTGCTGTGTTAAGTGCACAAGCCATAATATACACCAGGTGTAGTAATTAGCAGTCACACGAAGGCTGCCTATTTGTCTGGTTTTGCTGCTGTTGCTGTATCCCCTTGTGTTTTCAACCATCAGATAGCTGGATTTAATTGAGGCCACATCAGATGAGGCATTACTGACACCTTTAATTGAATGAGCATCCAGGGAGGATTAACTCATAATATTGATTGGCTTTTAGCCACTTGCTCAGAAGGGTGTCTGGGTAGCTTATTAGTTGCTTTTATTTACACCTTTATGCAAAGACTGTAAATAGGAATTCATAGAGCAATATGTTTTTCTAAGTACTCTTAATAACTTTTTAAAAAGGAGTGATAATAAAAATGCAAATGTATTTAATTTTTTTATTAGTTCTGTATAAATATACATTAAATGTATGCACTTACATACACATATATGTAATGAAATATTGCAGGTGGAAAATAGCCAAGAACACTTCACTAGTGTTCTAATTCAGTTATTAGAAAATTACAAATACTAGAGCAATATGGCTACTGGTGAACTAGGATGGTTGTATTTCTACATCTCAATGGAGTTCTCTTTTTTAGGTACACCACACCATCACAAACTCCTTAAGTTTTGCTTTTCCTCCTTATGTTTGATATCCTGACCTAAGGTCTTCAATATTTTGTTTCGACATTTGCAGTATTGTTAGAGAGCTTAGTTAAAAAGTTATTAAACTTTTCAACTTATTAAATTAAAAAACTAAAACCTAAAAATATTATGTTGAAAATGAGAGTCTGGATTCGTTCCCTCCCTGTGGTATTTCTAGAAACAATGCAGGATAGTGTCTGTAATCACGTCCACTTTATATTCTTTACAACTGCATTTAATTATGTTTGTCCTTTGAAACACATTTGCAGTGAAGTCTTCTACTTTGCATTCATAAATCTTATTTTTGTACACCAGAAATATATACAGAACATATATCTAGTGTATGTGTGTATCTGTTTATTTTAATGTGCTTTCATGTTCTCATCTGGCTTGTAAAGAATTGCAGTCTGCCAATTTAATGCAACTTGAGACAATCTCTGGGAGTGGGAATTTCTTTTGCTCACTTTTTTTTTTACTTTTTTTTTTTTTTGTTCCATCGTAGTTTGACATTGCTTTCCTTGACATACTATCTCTGCAAATACGAAGGAGAATTCTTTTGGCAGAGATAGGCAATTGGAAACTTTTAGTTTAATCTGCTGTGATCTGTAGCAAAGTTTGTATATAGACACCCTGTGTTCAACAAGGCCCTCAAATTAATAGTGTACATGAAGGTTTTTCTACCGAAAATGGTTGTTTACACAAGCCTGTCCACTATTACTGCATTTGCTTTTCACTGCAGCTGCTATTGGATCTTGTGTGTTTTAATCCAATCTTCCTTCTCTTGTCCTGTCTTCTTTCCTCCTCCCCATGTTTTCTTTTCCCTTGTATTTGGGTTCTTGTTGTGTGCACTCAACAGTATCTCCTCCTGCAGAGTCCGTTGATGTTCACAGACCAAGCTCAACAGGACGTTATCATGGTTCTAAAGTTCCCATCTAACTCCCCTGTCACTCATGTAGCAGCCAACACCCAGCCTGGTCTGGCCACTCCTGCTGTGATCACAGTTACTGCAAATAGGCTATTTGCTGTAAACAAGTGGCACAATCTTCCTGGTAAGTGAATTAAAGTACATAGCCTAAGAAACCACTGCCATCAAGCAGTACTTCTGTTGTCTGTTTCAAAATTTGCTGCAGAACTGTTTTAAAGCGTGAAGAGCAAGTCCAGTTGATTGACACAGCATGCTCTTCACATGTGGACTTAGTTTCTCCTTAAAAAAGTAATATGAACTATTGTGTAGCAAGGTGTGTAGCACCCAAAAGGTTTGTAACAACAATAGGTTGCTTTCCAGGCCATCAGGCACTATACAAGAAGACAAAACCAGTATATCATCACTACTTGATTGTGATAAAGTCACACTCTTTTCTCTTGAATTTGTTTTTCAGTGAGATGGAAGCCTGAACCACATCATGTCAAAGAAAAGTTTTAAAGCATGTAGAACTTGCTTGAAATCTTTTCTGCTATCTTCTTCTAGTTGTTTATAAACACCATATTCTGATGTTAAAGCCACTCAATGAGAATTAGAAGATAAAATAATATGGGAAATCTGTATCTTCTCTAACTTAAACAACCCAAAGTTATTAGGTGCTTATGTATTTGTCAATATGAAAGGAAAACAACATATCCATTTGCATAGCAACCAATCAAATTAATTTTCCTTTAAAAATGTGTTGGACTTGAGAATATAGTAATGCTGTTTTCAATTCTAAGGTTCTCTAATCTTAAATGCACTCATGGTCTATGACAGTTTCAGGCCCAGGCCATGAAAGGAGTTTATTTCAGTGCTATGCAGTAAATCTGGTCAAAGGCTTTTCAAGAAAGGGAAAAAAGAGTTTCTACTCAAATAACTTAAATAGAGGATATTTGCACCAGGGTAATATTCACATCACCGAAATTCCTACTAAGAAATCTGGACCCATGGTCCTTGATTACATTTTGAAAAAAGCCAGATGACTCCCACACTTTTTCCTAATTCTTACAAATTACCTCTCAACATTGTACAAATAGAAACATCTATGTATTATTTCACCCACCCAAGAAATGCTTAAAAAGAAAGGTGGGAAGGAAGGGGGGGAAGGGAGGCTTGTCTAGATAACAACTTGTGAGCAAGAACTATTTACAGGGCTCTTGACGTTTGTTTGAAAGGAGGATGGCAATATCCTCTCATACCTTGGATGTGTGACCATGGTCATATAATATTCAAGGCTTTTAAAAAATAGCCTTTGTGGACATACAACAGTCATGGGAAAAGAAGAGGTCCTAAAGTGGTAGGAGTTGATTTTGATTTCCTTGTAAATCTGCTGGTTGATAATCTGTGGGCAAGCAAACCAATTGTTGAGCGTAGTAATCAACTGTTTTGAGTTGAACAAAACCTTCAGATTTTGGTTTTTTCCTCACCTCTGAAAGGGAGACCAGTAAGCTGTGCCTCTGAGTCACTATTTTTTCATTTAGAGGCATTTTACACTTGTCTTGCCTTTACAAAGAGCTCAAGAAAACCTACAGTTCAAGGCAAACAAAAGCCAACCAAACAAAACCAAAACCCTCCTCACCCCACCTCTTTGAGAGCAGACTGGTCAGCTGCAGACTGTCAATTGAGTGCTACGCTTAAGATATCTGGGTATGGACTCCTGAGACTAGCCTTCGCTATTGTTGCCTTCAAATTTTATACCAAAATGGGATCTGCTAGGATTAGAGGGCAGGTATCATTGCTACTCCATATCTCCTGCTGTGGGCTCAGCATTGTCTTTACTAATGAAGCATCATGATAAAAAAGTTAAGTTGCCAAGTGACCAGTTGTCAGTGATGTGTAATTAAAAATCTCATTCCTGCTTTTGTATATGAGTTTGGTGGCTTTGCTGACATCTAATGGCACTGGTACCCAAGAGGGTGCCTCCATTTTGTCACATGGATTTCATGTTTTGTTCTGTGTTAGTGTTTCATTGCAGCAGAACTATGACTTCCCAGTTACTCATGAAACCCTGCTATTGATACTAATTTTTATATTAAGCTATAGATGGTAGATAGAAAAATCATAGGTGTAAGTATTCAGCCATTATTTTTTGTTCTGCTTCCAAGAATGTCTTGTGGGCTGGGGGTGGGGGAGTTTGCTTGCTTGCTTGTTTGTTTTTAGTGAGGCTGTGGAAAAAAAAGGCTTTTTTTTTTTTTTTTTTTTAACACTGAAGGAAAATTCAGGAGGTAAACATTTCACTGGTATGCCAGGTGCCCAGATGAAATGTAGGTCGGCAGAATTATATATTAACTTCTGTGCAAACTTGCAAATAAATGGGATTTGGTGATGGATGAATCCTTAAATACTAGATGACTATGAGATTTCCCTGTCTGCATCATAAAGTGACTTTTTAAAAAAAATGTCCTTTGTGCTTCACTTGTTCAAAGCAGTGCTTTAAAAAGTAAAGAGGAAAATAGTATTTGCTACAGTCAGCAGATGGTTGTCACATTTTGTTTTCAGTGCTCTTTACCACTTAATTTTGTTTTGTTGCGACAGGAGAGGTTGCCAGTAAAGCATCTGCTAGAGCTTATGGCTCAGGACCGGAGCTGCTGCTGATGGCATACATTCAGAATAGCACTAATCTAAAATAAATGTTTAATAAACAGCCTGTGAAAGCACCTGGAAATTTTTTTTTTTTTAATTCAACTGATGCAGAAGAATCTTGAATAGTTAAAAAAAAAGGACGTAGCTTTGATTTGTAAAATGTATGTGGTTTCACGTATTAAAAAAATGCAGAGTTTTAAAATCTTCTTTCCTGAATTCCAGCTCATCAAGGTGCTGTACAAGACCAGCCTTACCAGCTGCCAGTGGAAATCGATCCTCTCATAGGTCTGTCACTTCCTTCTCTCTTTGCGATTCATTAAGCTCTGTATGGTGGCCCTGAAGTGTAGATTACGGTTGTTTTTCACTTGCTGGTTGCTGGGAATGGAATTTTCCTGATAAACCATTTGCATGCAAATTGGAATGCAATGAGCTGTGGCTATGCTGGTATTTCATCAACTCCCCCTCGTTGGTTTGCCTAATTTGAACAGGCCTAGGACGCGTGTCAGTGAAAATTAATATGGATGCTGTAATAATGTGTGATTGAGAATGTGCATGAAGTACTGTCAGGATAATATTGGATCTTTTCATCACTCAGACTTGTTGATGAGCAGGAGCGAGGCACGTTATGATGAATTGGTGCACTGGTAATGTGATGGAGCTCCTTTGCTGAAGAAATTTTCATAATAACAGTGGGGTTCTTAACTGCACCGTGTTGTGAAAAATAAAACCATGGTGCCAGGGTTTCATCATTAAAGGAGATCAATCCTTTCTTCATAGACCTGCTGTTCAGGCTGAGGGGATTAATGTGTAATTGCAAAGTGGTTTCAAAGTTGAAATATATTGCCCATTCCATTTTAGTATTGAGATATTAGTATTCATTTTTCAAGGGTATTGGATCTTTTGATCAGCATCACTAGTTAAATTTGTGTATGATTTTCTTTTATTAAAAAGGAGTGGAGGAATGTCTCTCTCTTATTTAATGACTCAGTGTAATAGATTCAATTCATGACTTTTTATTGTAGAGGTTTATTAGTTTATATAGAGCTGATTTTTCTATTAGCATGGTTAGAGTTTGGTCAGTTCTTTCATTACAGACCCAACTTTGGGGAGTGCATACTTGGACTGTAATTCAGGAGCCTGTAGCGTGGCAAATGGAACCTTAAACGTGATCAAAAACCAAAAACTCAAACAACCCAACCCCAAAACACAAACTAGTTGTAGGACAGTTCGCAGGAGCAAAGAAGACACGATTCCGCTCCCTGCCCCCAATTCTATTAGACTTCTAACTTAGCTGTTTTTTAACCTGTCCATTTCAGGATGGTAGTTTAAATGAAAAAGAAGTGAAGTGGGCAATTATAGAAGCATGGAAAAATCAGAGCAAAAATGAACTTGCCTGGATAGGTTAGAATGACAGGTCTGTCAGCCAGTGAGAATTAATTTCAAAACTAATATGCATATCACAGTAGGAACTGCATTGTATTGGTCTGTAGATACAGACTGTTGCTTTGTAGCCATTTTGCTGGGTAAGCTCTATGATAATTAAATCAGGAACAGTGTGGGCATACCAAACCATTTTATAGAGCTGAAAAAATGTTTTTCCAAAGTTTTTAAAATCAATTCCCATCTGAATAATGCAATACTTATAAATTATAATGAGGAGGACATGTGCTGTAACTCTCCTTTCCTTCCTGAAATAGATTTTATCCAAAAAATGTTTGGAGCAGGAAATGTATATTCTGCTTTAAAATCTGCTATCAAGTAGATCTTAAAAATACAAAAAAACACCACAGCAAAAAACCCAAAAGCACGTTGGGCCTGTCCGATAATTTTTCTACATATTGTGAAGAACATTAGGAAGGAAATAAAATTTTTATTTTCATTTGCATTTTTCATAATTTTAAAATTATAATTCCATTTTCAGGCTTGCTTTAATTTACAAAATACTTTGACTTTTGTTTGGTATAAAAACCTTTACAATTAATGTTTACAGTTCTGAAAAATGGTTTAATATTCTCTTCATACAATAGATCTCAGATCAGCCTTGTGATTATATTGGACATGGTTTAAAAGGTTTAAGGCTTTCTTTGTCACTGTTAAGTAGCATCATTGAGTACAAGCAAGTAATTATGTAGATAATATTAAAGGTTTTTAATTGTGGCTAGACACGTTTACCTAGAAATGGCACCTAAGAGGACCACAAAATTACACTTTCATGGTTATAGCAGGAATCTTGGTGCTGCCTTAGTCATAAGGAGGGATTCCTGCTGTCCTCATTTTCCAGTTGCCCAGGAAGATGTAAAACAGCAATGTCTGATATGACGTAGATCCTAGACCTCTTTCTGAGGTGAATTTTTTCGAAGGTCTTAGCCGCACTGAATGTGTTGATCTGCATGTTTTTTGAGGGGTGTATTTGCCATTATTTTATCATACAGAACGCTTCAGTGTGCATTTATAATGTGTTGTTGTTACTCTCTAAGTGGTCCCAACAGCAGTCAAGGCCCTGTTATGTGTTACCTGCGGAGCAAGTGGCAATACCTTGCTAAATTATTTGCTACCCATATGGACAAGACAGTATCAACATTTTAAACATAGCAAAAGCATAAATAAATTAAGGATTTGATATGGAGTAAATGGAATAAGCCCAAGGCTTAGGGGATAGCTAGACTGTGAGAATGGAAGGAAGTTAAGAGTAAAGAAGAGCACAAGACCAGGACAGAGACAGGTCTGGGGGACCCCCTGGAATGGAAGTAATGATGCTCCGAGCAGTCTGCAGACAAACCCAGGTCCAGGAGAACTTACTTGCCTGGGGTGGGAGTCAGGTTCCTTTGGGAGCAAAGCACATTAAAAGTTCTTCCTACAGTGTAGGATTTTCATTATATATATCTATAGGGACCCATATGTATTTATATATATGCACACACATCAATTAATAAGGGCAAAATATAATATGAAAAATGTGTTTGTTAATTGATTCCTGTCCATTCTGTGGGTTCACAATGCAAGATTATCTGGGGAAATAAAACAGCAGGTGATCAAAGTAGGGTAAATTATTTTCTCTCAATCCTAAAGGAGATTGTGGAGATAAGCTGGTTAATTCTTGTGCAATGCTCAAAAACCTGTGCAATGGTAGTGACGCTTACTGCAGTTAGCCTTTTTTTAAATTACAATGCTTGCAATGCAATACAACTTTTGTATGATTTTGAAATCATAATTCCATTGTCTGCTGCAGTTGAGCCACTATATAGCATATATGTATATGTACTGTCTTACAATTACATTCCCTTCATCTGTTTCTTAATTTTTAATTTCCTATACTAGAAGAAGTGGGGAAGGAAGCTTATTACATTTTTATGTATCATTCCTTTTGCAATCTTTCATTTATATTTGTCAGCTGCAT
Source organism: Harpia harpyja (assembly GCF_026419915.1). Classification (NCBI taxonomy): domain Eukaryota; kingdom Metazoa; phylum Chordata; class Aves; order Accipitriformes; family Accipitridae; genus Harpia; species Harpia harpyja. The sequence continues at coordinate 18,461,455 of NC_068941.1, read as the reverse complement.
TTGACTTAAAGAAGGGCTTTCTTCTATTTTAGAATATATACTACAAGGAATTAGCATTGTTCCAAGAAGCGTAATGAGTATTTTATAGTAAAAGTAGACAGAAAATGTCCCTGCCACAAAGAACAAGTAACAGCAGTGAGGAATAGCTTTGGTGTGAACGTAAGTTTCTAAAAATGTGCTTTTGTTCTGTGAATGTGGATGCTAAAATTTCTTGATTTGTGTGTCTTTCTGTTCAGCCAGCAATACAGGTATGCACAGAAGGCAAATCACTGACCTTTTAGACCAAAGCATTCAGGTACATTCCCAGTGTTTTGTCATCACCTCTGATAATCGTTACATCTTGATCTGTGGCTTCTGGGACAAGAGTTTCCGAGTTTATTCTACTGACTCAGGTAATGTATTTTTAAAATATGGGAATAGCCTAAAAGATTTCTCTGTTCATCATCAACCTACTGTTTCAAATAAAGAAAGAAGGGGGGCAGGGGGAGAAAGTGGAGTATGTATTTATTCCCCTATTAGTAATATTTGTCAAATCTTTTCTTACCTACTGCTACTGTGTGTTGTATGCCATCATTTTTGTGGAATGATGGCAAATATAAGACAAGGAGCTCTTGTTTAGCCATAGCATCACACTTCAAATCTATATGACAGGCATGCCTGTTCTTACACTGTAGTTTCCACAAGTAAATGAGTTTTTGTGAAGCTTTGCATTCCAGGAGAATTAATTGTTCTTAGAGTGCTTACTTGAATTTAACTCTGGTTGGTTTTCCGCACCAGAGAATTTTTTTTTGAGGAAGTGCAGGCAAGCACCATAGAATAAGAACAGAAGTGAAGTCTTGAAATCTGGTGCAAGAATATTTATGAAAGCCTTTGAAAGCTATGGTATAATAGAAAAATTGATTTGGAGCCACCAAATTCTTTCATATAACATAAACTGATCGATATAACGGGCAGCAGTTAAATTAGTCTGTCACCTGGCATGTATCCAAACTGTTGAAGTCATGCATGTGTCATGCTAAATAGAAAAGAATCTTTCAATGTAAGAGCTACAGGAATTTAAAAGCCTTGGCACCCTAGAAAAAAATAGGTATGATTTTTTTCCCTTTCATTATCTTATAATGGGAATAGCGACCTTACTGCAAGGTACTTCTTTGGGATTAATGACCCGGTGTGGTTAATGTGTGTGTGCCATCAAGCTTTCCAGTAGGTTATTAATCCCTAGGGAATATCCTACATGTGTGTCATAATTTCTTAAATATATTAGTTAATAGTGTTTTTCACACTTGGAAAACCAAAATATTTAACAAAACAGGATGGTCTTTAATGAGAATCTGTTAAGACTAGATCTCATGGCATATTTTAGCATATCTGTCATTTTTGCAATTTTAAAGCCTTAATTATAAAGGAGAAGTTCCATTTACTTTGTATTGACTGCCTACAATTCATTATACAGACATCTAGTTAGACCCTTCTTAGTTTAATTTTTTCAGTGATGAAAATAAATTTACATAAAACTGTGAATTTAAAGGAGATCTTCAGAAAAGTTAGTTAGCAGTAATAAATATTCAGTGTATATTCTTGATTTATATGAATAGAGAACTAATACTTTTGTGTTGAAGGATATATTTTACTTTACACCTACGGAAGGAACTTGTATGATTTTGGTGGCTTTGTCCCGTATCAATCTGAACTACAAATATCTCATTAAGTTACATCCTGTGTAAGTCAGATATAGCAGGCATCTCGTTACCATAGCTAATTATGGTATAAACCAAAATAGAGTTGTCAAAAAAATTGCAGGAGATTTGTGTCTTCTCTGTGTCTCCTGTTTGTCAATATAGCAACTCTAGCTCTAGTTTAAATCAAGTGAATTCAGATGTAGTTTATTTTGCTTCGGATTAAAATGAGAATATAATAGTGAAATACTTATTCTGAAATGGGCAGCACACCAAGGGAAAAAGATGAAGTGATCAGTAATGCATAATGGCAAGTGATCACAAGTGTTGAATTCAATTATATTTTAGCACTTACACAAAAAGGGAACCTTTTTCTTATTAGATTTTGGGTTTATTTGGGCTTTTTTAACAGGAAATAATTTTAACATAAATTATGGGTTCTCAGCACAGCCAGTATAGCAGAAGCACAATAAAACCTTCCTCCAGCAGTGGGAATGATTTCTAGACAGCATTTTAGATTCAGTAGTGCAGAGACTTGAGTCTTATTTTTCTTTTAATTATTCGTAGCACAGCTGTCAAATAAAACATTAACTAGAAAATTTGTTCTGTCAAAAAGGGATATCTGAGCACATACGGTAAAGTTTGATATTACTGTATAGAGAGGACAACTCATATTAAAGGAAACAAACAAAAAAGTTGAGGAACTCTTATGAGATTAATGTTGTTTTTTTTTTTTTTTTTACTAATATGAAAGAGCAAAAGCTTATTTCTTGTTTTGATGGAATTGATTGAACCTTAGCTGCACAGTAACAAAGTAAAACTAACAAGGCAGTGCAACTGCATGAACAGCTGTCAAACAAATAGCCTTGAAAAATGTTTGTTTTCTAGAACAGAACCTATAAACATAGAATATAATTGAAAGAGAGATCTCTATAACTCAGCAATGTTTATAGCATAAACTTGCATTCTAAAAGTATAAATCACCTCAGGTAGTTGAATACCTACGGCTATACAGCTGAAAAATATATTACATAATTAAATTATTCTCAAATCTAAACCATGTAATTGACAACTTGAATTTTCAGGGAAAAACATACGCTTGGTAAGATGTTTTTGTATATTGCCAAAATGAGGTTATGTAGTCTGTGAGTGTTTCACTGCTCCTAGCTGTGAAGTTCAGTAACTTTTTCTGACTAAATCTATTGACTGGTCAGCGTCTGAGACAGTTAGGTGACCCTGTGACACAAATTAAAGCCCTGGTGTGCAGAGGTGACCACTATGGAACACTATTGGAGACTCAGAGATGAGTGAAAGACTCGATCGCTGAGTTACTCTCCTTTCTGATGCAAGGTAGATCTGCACAGTAAGTGTACCTTCTAGGGTTTTGCCCCTTCCAGTCAGAAAAGGCTCATGTGATAGTACTTCATTTCGCAATTTCTCTTAGAGGATTATACTTGCCTAATAAGTTTTGTCAGTGTTCTATGCTAAATCTGACGTACAGGTTTCCTTTAAATGACATCATGTTATTCTATTTTTTCTTCATGTACTAAAGTAATTCCCCCTTTTTGTAGATATTCATACCTTTCTCTTGGGTTTTTTTTCAGGTTTTCTCCACTTTAATGCAATTACCTTTTTGATCTTCTATTATAAATGAGGCTGTTAAAATTATTTTTGTTCTTTCCTCAGAACCACTCCCTTAAGTCTTTTGTTACAGTTAATGTTATTTAGTGGCTTGATATGAATACAGTGCCTTTGTATTGCGCAGAAAGAGGGCTACGAAATGTGTCCTACTAGCCATATTATATGATTGACTAATTGTTTTTAATAAATGCACCAAAATATTTCATTTAGATGTGCTTAATTTGAGTCCCAATACTGATTTGTGTTACTACTTGTCATGTTACTAGTTATTATTTTTAAACACTTTTCAGGACATTTTCTTTCAGGTACAGTAGTTTGCATTTCCTATTTCTTTTTTGGCTTGTGTTGTTAATCCTTCCAAAGTCATCACTCTTTTCCGCTCTGTTCTTCCTCATTCTTTATTCAGCCCAAAGCACAAATGGATGCATGGGCATTTGGGCTGAGGAATCTGAGGTCACACATTAATGGCATCACACATCACACTTTCTTGTGTCACTGGATGCAGAATTTGGCCTGGCCCATGTTACCTGAATGGGCCAAGTAGGTGCATTAAGAAATGTGTGTGTGTGTGTGTGTATCTTGTCCCGTCCGTACAAGATCTGCAGTTGCTAGGCTCCAGCAAATGGAGTGAGATGGATTTGAGTGCTTACATTCTCATTTTATAGGATCACGTATGCTGCTGGCAGATCCAGAAACCGGCAGGACACTTGACATGTTTGCTGTGTAGGAGCCAGCCTCTGGCAGGGTGGTCTGGCAGAGATCTGCTGTGGGTGACCTTACATGTGTTTCCTTTCCCACATGCAAATCCACTATGCATGAGCATCCACATTCACATTTTTCTGAAAATATTGTCCTGTTTAGTTAAGGTTAAAAGGTAATAGTCATATTCATGTTTATACAGACTCTTGAATGGCATGTTTTTAACTGCCTGGGCTTTCCTTTCTTTTTAACATTTATGTCTCTTATCAGCGGTACAAGTATTTGTCCTATATCAATGGGTGAGAGAGTTTTTTCCAGGTCTGTCTTCTGAGGTTTTTTGAACATTACAGAAATTCTTAAAAGGGAATGATGCTGGTTGAAATAATTGGCAAATGTTTAAATGGTGATGCAAAAACCTGGGTACAAGAGGAATTTTTTGTCTAAATCTCCTTTTCTCTGTTTAAGGAGATGCTCAAAAGCTGCATATCCTATATACACATATGTGCTCTCACACTACCTATTTCTTCTGGGTCCTAAATGTTCTGTAGCTTCTTCTGATTCCATTTCCCACATCATCATCAGATTTGCATTGTTACTGTTACTTTTGTCAGTGAACTTACCTTAAACTTGTCTTAAAAGAGAATCCCATCATGTTTCCTGTCTGTAAAGTGAATGTAAACATATAGAATTAAAAAAATCCTTCTGGCATGATTGGCCTTTGAATAAAGTATACTATTTATGGACTGTAAATTTTTTTTTTTAGGGACTACTGCATTTTTAAATAAATTTCCACCAAACCAAGAAAAAAAAAATAGCACTCTCCACTATAGTTCTTTTTGGAACCTTTTTTTAATAAAGAAAATATTTCTAAAATACTTTATAATGTATTTAATTTGCCTTAGAAAGAATAAAAGCGTCATTTTAAAACAATCAATTTTATGTGTTTTAGGTAAACTGATACAAGTAATATTTGGACACTGGGATGTTGTAACCTGCCTTGCTCGTTCTGAGTCCTATATTGGAGGAAATTGTTACATTCTCTCAGGATCACGTGATGCAACATTGCTACTCTGGTACTGGAATGGCAAAACCAATATCATTGGTGATAACCCAAGAGGTAAGCAAAACCAGAAAAACCTGTTTTATAAGGACATTTTCTAAAAATGGCTTGAGTGAACACTTTGCATGACAAAGTTTTCAGTAACGTTAATGTCAAAGTACGGTGGGGTTTTTTTTGTAGTGATTAGATCTAGTTTAAAGAATTGAGGGTAAACAGTGCTTGCTTTTCAGCACAAGTAGAACTAATTTTTAAAGTCATAGGATACTGAACATTACAAATACATTTTTTTTCTTGTCTCTCATTCAATTGGAAAGGGGTGGCTCCAGGACTGAGAGAAGGGAACTTGGTTTTTATATTTCCTGTTCAATCTGAGTAAATCTTTTCCTCTCAACATGACGATTTCATTAAATACCTGTATTTGAGTTGTTTAAAAGAAAAAAGACTGTACACTGCTCCAGTGCAGACTGTATTCTATTCAACTGTAATCTTACACATGTAGGTTCTCACAGCAGTACCTTAGCTATCAATAGAGTTATACAGACAGTGAATTTTAACTTCGACTAAGGTCATTGTAATGAGATGTGTAATGGCCTGAGCAGGACACTTAGGTGAAAGGAGGAGAGACACGTGGGACGGATTAAAGAAGCAAGCTTAAAACTTTTTCATTTAACACTTTGGTAGGGTGCTACGTGCCTAATGCTTGCTCTCACGTACTAGGCATTTTAATTGGTTCCAGTGCAAGAAACAGGGCTCATACCGTATAACCAAACTAATAAGTCAGAGTAACTCTGCTTCAGACTAATTCAGTTTTAACCCCTCCCCACCCAAACTCACCTTGCACTTGCCAAAGAATTTAATCTCTTCCATCTTGCACCGTTTCCCAGGAAATCCCAAATCTTTTTATGCATGAAGATTCTCTCTTAACTCATAATTTTCTACGGAAAACAATGAAATGCTATCACTGTTCAACCCTGCTGTGCCTGTATTATATAACAGGAAAGGTAGAAAGTGATCTGATTATTGTGCCAGTTTCACTCCACACAAAAAATTAATTCCTGATGCCCAAAGCAAAGAAGGCAACAGACATGCAGCTTGACAAAAAGCCTGAGTGAGCCAGTTCACAGGAGTAAGAGCCTTTCGAGACAGCTGGTGATGAGAGCTGTGATATGTGAATAGAGGAGCGCATCATAGCAAAACAGTGGTCCTGTTCTCCCTGTTCAGCCAAAAAAAAAAAAATGCTCTGAAGAGAAGAGGTGAGAAGCAGTATATTCTGTCTGTCTTCAGAAGTGTGTTTGTTAGGTTTTCTGCCATACACTTAAGGTCTTCTCTGACCCTGTTTAAATACTAGTAAAAACATACCTGCTGTCTGCAGAGGACGAAATGGATATCTGGAAAACAAGAAGTGTTGTTGTAGCTGGCATATATTGCAATTATAACTAGCATACTATTTCATATAATGTAAACAATATCTGACATCTTCCAAATTAATCAATTTGGTAAAGTTGTGTGTTCCATACTCAATCTGATACTCAACTGGAGGTATTTGAAAAAAAATAGGTGCTTTGACTGAAATTACATCCCATGAACTATTCTGAGGAAGCACAACTAATTAATATCAGAATGAATATCTGACTTTAACTTGCAAATTATTTGATGTTAACTGTGAAAACTATTCAAAAATTGCACAAGATGCAGAAGTTCATTTCACACAGTTACAGAATCGTCAAGCAGAGGATAGGAGCAAACCATCCCCATTATCCTTCCAACAGTCTGATTCAAGAAATGGGAGCTTTTCTGGGATGTGACTAGCAGAATTTTATGAGCATCTTTAAATAAATACAGCTTTGGTTGAGGGACAAAATCTCTGTGAACACTTTATACATATTTTGCAATCTATCAATTTAAAGAAAATGCAAACTCTGCACTATTTTTGCAGAGCTTGTAAACTTGGGAACTCCAAAAAGTCTTTTTGAGAAAGGAACTTAAGACAGTCAAGCAAGCTTGTAAATCCTAAAGAGCAAAACTGCCCTTTTGAGGAGGAAACCCTAAATATTTTACTGGTGTGAAGCAATGAACATTTGTAGGTGTCTCCTCATAGTGTTTTCAAGGCCTGCAAGTGCAGCCCATCTTTGCAGATTCCTAGGCCGGTCCTGAGAAGTTGTTCTTATTGAGTATTTGCCAGGCTTGCCCGCTTTTTGAACAAGACCTTGAGACTGTAGGCTCCTTTATGACCTTAACAGATCACATGCTGAGAATTTGTACCTAGTATGTAACTAGAATAGGTAGATTTTGTTACAATCTGTTGACTGTCTTCTCGAATGCAAATTTCTAACATATTTAATTTTGCAGTTTTCAAAGTTAATGCTAGGCTATTTTAACTGCTGTTTAAAATCAAACAATAGCTACCTGGTAAGTCTCTTTGTTTGCAGTCCTATTAAACTTGTACTTTTAGGGCCATGCAATGGCTCCTATGTTTACTAGTTGCCATTATGTAACTTTTTTTGGTGATACAGCATGCCTGGAAGCCTTTGTTATGAATTGGAATCTCATGGCACTGTACATAGGCCTAGACATGTGTATAGTAAAAGACAGTTTCTGCTTCAAAGAGATGGTAATCTGGTGGGTTTAATTTTTCCCAGAAATAGCTTTCTATAGGCATCTCTGGTCAGTCAAATTTTTTTTTGAAAAGGCAAATAAAAAGAGCTGTTTCTGCTTAGTTCTGATTTTGTCAGAAATGGAAAGCACCAGCAGACTTGTTGGGTTTTGAGCCCTATTACTGCAACTGTAACTTCCATCCATTTGTGGGATGCTAGTTATTTAACTTGTCTGATGACTTTTTGTATTTGAAGCTTGTGATTTTTTACCTCAAAATATAGTTTATTCATGCTTTCAATGAGCACTATTCACTGGAATTTTAGATACTGTCAAAGTTGATACTTATTTCCTTTTTTTTTCTCTATTTAATTGTCTCTAATTTCCATCTGAAAATGACTTCACAGCAACATGCATCCAATGGCACTGTACCAAATCATGATGCCAGAGTAGTTTCAACAAAAATAATCTAAACCAGGAGCATTTCTTTCCTCCTTTCATAGTACGTGTTGCCTCTGATATACATCAATCAGCAGACTAGTATGATCAAGCTACACTAAATACTATCCCATTGGACACCCATTACTTCACCAGTTACATTTTATTTAGGCTCCTTTATCTGGTTTCATTACTTTAGGAAGCACAGAGCTCTTGATCTCTGGCTGCATATATTCATATTTTAGAATGGTACTTAACTCAAGCTGACAAGCCAGGTGGGCTATGGCATACGTGATAAATAAGTGTTTTGTTTGATACTCTTTATCAAGGACAATTTTCTGGCCAACTGGACTGTATGGGAAAATTCTTTACGTTTGTGGTTTAACAGAAGATATATGTTACTGAAATATTCATTATTTACATTCTTTAATTTTTAACTTTTAAACTGACTTAAAGAAATTACACCTATGCAGTCTCACTGTTTAGTTTCTTCCTAATAACTCTCGAATGCATTGATCAATGTAAACCAAGTTTGATGAATTTAAATCTCAAAGATATGAAATTCCTACATGGGACACATCTGCTGGAAACTATTTTTATTCTTCACAAAACAGCTTGATTACATTTAGGTTAAGTCCTTTTTTCCTTCTCAAATTAAAACCTGAAATTCAAAAAATATTTCACCATGCTCTTTGATCAAATGTAGGGTTTTTTTCTTTCTAAACTAATTGTTTTTGAAAATGTAGAAGCATGGCAGTACTTCACTTTGGTGCACAGGCCCTTTCTGATGCAGAAATGTTTCTGTGGACAATTTCTGACTGAGCCGAGGAATAATTCAGAACAGAGCAGAGGATCTGAAATAGTTGTATCCTTTAGAATAGCTCTGAGCCATTTTGAGCTCACATTAATTAGCATAATTTACTGTGGAGATGTAAAGTCACTTTGGTTAGCATAAGGGGCTTTTATTTTTCTCTCCTTGGCATGTGGCTTGCTTTGGGGAGGTGGAGGAGGTAGGAGGGCGAGGATATAACCCTCCCCTTGTACCCCTTGAAGCCCATGTGTGATCTGTATCACAAGGTTGGCTTTTGCATATTTAGAGGCTCCGATCTAATAGCAAGGCACCACTTGGGGACGTGACATTATGCTTCAGGACTTGCGTTCCTGAATAGGGTGGTAGAATGTGTAGAGGTTACTGCGAGAGGGCAGTGTACTTGCAGAAAGATGCCATGTTTTGCACTTGCCCAGCCTACTGCGATGGAGGTGGAGGGGAGGTGAGAAGTGGGGGGTGAGGGGAGGAACTGTGTGTGATGGCTGGAGAAAAGAGATGAGAGAATTCATTTGCATACAAATGGTGTGCATCACTTTCAGATCCCACTCTCGCTTTGAAGCTCAAGTGGCAACTCTTAGTCTTTGGACATTTCCTAGGTTGAGGGATTGCATTTTACTTTGTAATCACAGCACCATAGGAAACAGAGCGGGCAGGAGCTTTGGTCACCTGATCCATTCTCTTTTCCCAAAGAAGGCTTAACTACACCAAAACCAATCTTGACTAATGTTTGTCCAACCTTCTGTTAAAAACTTCGGCAAATATATTTTTGGGCCTTAGAAGCCCTATCATTAGCAGTCTTTTCCCAGTGTTCAGCCTAGTATCCAGTTCTTTTTTGCAGCAGTTGCATTCTATCACTTCTTATATATTTATTCTTTTTGTAGAGAACAGATTATTTATTTTCTCCTTGCAACAACTTCCAGTTATTTGGATTACTGTGACCTGCAGTTCTTTGCTTCCAGATTTAAAAACCCAATTCTTTCTGTCTTTTGCCATAAGTTATGGTTTTTTTGACCCCTGATTTTTTTTTTGTGTGTTCCTCTCTTCTTCGGTTGTCTGTCTTCCTCAAAGTAGACTCAGCAATGCAGTTGAAGCCTTTCCAGTAATAAGTAGAAAACAACCTGTTTTACAGACCAGTACTTTTCACATCCCCATGGGTATCTGTTTCAAAACAGCATGACAGTGTTAATTCTTTTAAGTGTATGAACCAATATAAATTTCAGTCTTTTCTGAAGAACCACCATCTACTCATTTGTTTCTCTTCCTCTGTGTAGTTTGACTGTGGAACCTTGTCTTTAAACATTCTGAATTGTATTCTTTTTAGACCATTTCTCAAATTTGTCAAACTGCTTTTGAATTCTCATCCTGTCCTCCAGCAGACTTGCAGCAACTCATGTCTGCAAATGTAATTTGCAGTCTTACTCTATTAAACTGGTCATTAAAGAAAATAGATAGTACACAGTTAAGGAATGCCCGTCAATAGCTTTCTGAATATAGCTTTCCAACTGGCTTTTCATCTGATGTATAGTAGTATCCTCTAAATACGTGCTTCCCTACTTTCCTTAAGAAATTGCCCACGTGAAACAGTGCCAGACTCCTTACTAAAGTCAAAATACATGATGTCTCCCTGAACACAAGTCCTGTTACTTTGCCATTGCAACAAAAAAAAATGGCTTTGACATGATTTGTTCATAACAAATCCACATCAGCTGTTACTCATCTTCTTTTCTTCTAGGAAATTGTGTGTGTGTGTATACATAAATATAAACGTTTTGCCAGTATTTTTTCTGTTTGTTGGGATTAAGCAGCCTACTCTTCAATTTCTAAGTTTTCCTTTTCCTGCTTCTTAAACAACACAAGACTTTTCTTTAGTCTTGCAGAACCTCACCCAATATCCATAAAACAACAGTTACAACTCTGGGATTACATAGTTTTATTTTCACAGTATCCTTAAATCTGTATTATCAGGCCAATTGAGTTCCAAACATTTAACTCATTTAGGTAGTCTCTAATTGAGACAACAGTTCTCATTGCTGCTTTTACTTATGTTTGCTGCCTGACTGCAGTTGGCTTTAATAAAAAATTATTGAAGACTTTTAGTGAAATACTTTTAAATGTGTGGCATCATCTATTGGTATTGCTTGCTCTTAATAACAGACCAACTCCTCATGAAAACATATTTTTGTGTTTCTAGAGTGACTGTTCTGTCATTGTTAGTTGCATCTCATCTATGCTTGGCTATCCTGGGTTTGTCCCTGCTTGCTCATACCTTGCCTCTTACACGGGTTCAGAAAAATCTCACTTATTTTGATCTTTCTGCCTGACTTCCCTGTGTAACAGTCACTTGAGAACTTTCAGTTGTGCCAGCTGGTATCTTGTCTGTCTTATCTTTCTGCTGTATTGGAGCGTTTTTTGCTAGTATCCTTATTACCTTTTCCTTTCTTTCTCTGTAGACTTAACTTCCCATGAGATCTTACAGAACAGTGTTCTGTATCTATTGAAACCCGTCTTCCCAAAATACTTTGAAAATTATCTTGTTGTCCTTGTTCTTTCCCTTATAAAGCATATTGAACACTCTCATATCTTCCGCACTTTCATGTAAGTTCCTTTCACCACCATGTTTTTGATGTTTTGCTATATTGGTTATAATCATATCTAGGTCATCTCTAGCTGTTGCTTATATATTAAAAATTGTCACCGAATTGCTTGCTACACACATACTTGTATTTCTTTGCCAACAAATGTCTTTGTAATTGGAATATCCTATTTTCTCCAATCCTCCTTCTCAATGATCCCTATACCTACCAGGTAGAGGCCAATCAGAGAAGTAAGTATCAATCTATGTCTTCAACTTTTTTGGTTTTTCGCTGTAATTATTTTGTTCGGATGTACTTTCATGGAGGGGAGTTTTACAGTGGTGAATTTATTGTCTTAATATTGTTTATAAAATTGTTTGTGCTTATAAAATGGTAGGCATTTCCATAGTCAAGGTGAAGATAAAGCACTTTTCTGCTATTCTTGTACTATATTCATAGAATATGAAGAGACTGTTCTGTTCTTTCAAAATGCCTATGGATTTGTTCATAATTATTTTTTAGTTTTCATATTTTGAAAAACAAAAAGATATCTAATTTAGAAATTGGATTTGCTTAATGAAATTAAGGCTTAACCAATAAAAGTATTCAGTACTAATGAAATGTACAGCCTGTGTATAACTGTATTACTACTACTAATACTAATGTGATCTCTTCTGAGTTATTGCATTGATCTTCCACACATACGTGAATAAAACAAATTATATTACCTCCTTTATGTTAGCTCATAAAACTAGAAAATGTTACTTTCTGTATGTATCACATTTGCATCCTGAGGATTATGGGGGTGCTTTCATTGCGTAGTTTTATATTTTTTAGAGGGTACTATATTCAGGTTTTCTGAAGTGTGTTAGAGAAATTAAATGCTCTTAGTAGTGTAGCTGTGTAGCAGGGCACATGTGTGAATGAAGCATGTGATTTCGTACTTGAACAAAACAATTACTCTATTTAACTGAGATTTAATTGAGAGGATTCATTGAACGCTTTTACTATTGCTAACATGTAGAATATCTTCCTCAAATACAAATTTTTAAAATACATAATTTTTTCAATTTCTAAAATATGAAATCTCCCCAAGGATTCAAAATTTAATCACCAGTTTCCTGTCTTGCCGAAGAACAGTCTAGCTGCTATCCAAGCTACTTTTAAAAAAACCTGTATTTTGTTTGTTTTTTTTTTTTTATAGCTATAATTCCTAAATAAGTATTTGAATACCTGAAAGACTTTTTATCAATTAACATTATTATTAAATTAAAGCTATGGTCTTGAGACTAGAGAAATCATTAGTTTTAATTGTATTAGTAATCATAGCAAAAGATAAAACATTTGTATTTCATCAACTGCTACACACATTTTTCAGTTTGAAAATATAACATTTTTATAAGTGAGTGCTTGATAATTAATTAAAGTGGATAATGCAGTTGATTAAAACTTTGAAAATATGACCTGATGAGCATCTTTGTGTTGGTTGATTAAAGAATAATGTCATAGGTAAAAATTTCTGTGTACTTAGACACACTAATCCTGTAAACCTGAATTCTATGAAGGCTTGCATACGTACTTGCCTCTGTACACACTGATTTCAAGCAGGTCGTATGTCTGCTGTTAACTTAGTAGCAAAAGACCCTCTTTGCCTTCTTCCCCCATCCTTATCCTCATCTTGAATTAATCTGCATCTTGGTTCCCAAGTTTCTGCATGATCTTGACTTTTATCTTCAGTTTCAAAACCAATGATAATATAGAAGATAAGGTTCCACATTTCTGAAGAACATTTATAGCATAAATATTTATTTAGGATTTTAATGGTTATTTCCCCCCCCAAAAATACAATTTTGGAAGTCGTTTGCGTAACAGCTTCTTTTCTTAAAAAATTAATTGGTAAGTAGTTGTAAAAATCTTATCTGTCAATGTTCCCTCTTGCATTTATCATGCTAAGTAGTAGGGGTATCAAAATGTCCATGAATCAGTAATCAAGTTAGTTAGTAATGGAAATTCTGCTATTATTGTTAATTTCTGTCAAATGCTGGTCTACCGTAACAGCTAAAATTTGCAGAGCCTCCAAATACTAAAATATGTTTGGAATTGCTGCAGTTATTAAGGCGATAGATGCTGTTCACTGTAGTCAGTCTGTTAAAAGAGTGTTGCTCTATGATAGTACAGCACCGAGAGTTCAAAACCAGTCTGCATGTGCTCCTTTTGGTGTTCAGTAGTACTTCTATCTTTTACCCCTGTACACATTATATTATTGTGTGAGTGCTTCTTCAAAAAAAGGCAGTAAATAATTCAGTATTACTTTAACACTGTTTAACTGCAGACATAACAAATATTCTTTGTTTCTCAAAAATGGCTGGACAAGTAGCACACTATTGTATATAAAGAAAGAATCCTTTAGCACCATCTGCTGGCATTGAGTTGAAAGCTGATCTTGGGACTGACTCCAAAGCACTGCCTAGTAAAAAAATATTTAAATTATATGTATTTTCACATATTTGGTGCAAAAAAAAATTGATTTCATTTGTAGTATAATTTTTATCCTTTTTATTAAAGTTATAATGAGAAAATACAATGTGAATTTAAGGTTAATGTATGAACTGAAATGGAAATAGGTCAGGAGTGTTTTGTTAAGTGCGACTGTAAAAAGAGATGGAGTACTTTTTTATTTTTTTCCTTGAGCTTTAGTAAGTGCAATATTAAATTTTTCTATTCTTCTTGTAAGTCAAATTCAGTAAAATTTATTTCATAGAGAAGACCCACAAAGCTTAGAAAAGTATCTGTAACATGTTTTGAAAAGGGCAACAACCCCTAAATGTTCTTCTACCTAACATTTATTGCAATATTTGATGTTAGTCTTGAAAGCCTCATGAAAGCTTAATGGACAGAGGCCCTGATGCTGTAAGTGGTCCTACAATTCCCTGTATCTTCCTAGGGCACCGTTGTAGCCAGCGCAGCAAGTACTGGGACTATTTGCATTAATCTAGAACAGAGCCTTAAATTATACAGCTACAAAAGGTCACTGTCATTTCTTTTTTAAACTGTAACACATTGATACCTCAAGGAGGTTGAGGCCTCATTCCTCCAAGTACTCTAGAAATGACATATAAATGAAGGTTCTAGCCTCTGAATATTTAAACTGAAAGAAGATGAGGTATAACAAGTGGATGAATTCTGGTATATCTGGAGATCTGCAGTGATGCTGCCTAAGCAATATAATTTTGTATTTATACAATGCCAAGAAAGTCATGTCATAGATAGATATGAGGACATGTTCTTCATTGAAAAGAACTTGCAATAGCATTCACTGATGCTTCAGAAAGCATTTAAATAGTCATAGTGATTTGGTACTGATGAGCATGTAAGTTTGTGTGCTATAAATATTTGTTTTGGCTAAAACTATGTCCTATAGTGTTAAGCACAGCATCTGGATCATCCTTGTTTTCAAGTGGCTAAGGGAGATTGTGTTCCAGGATTTGTCAATCAGAGTAGGTAATTGCAAGTAACATTGTAGAGCAAGTTTTGAGGCACAATCCAGATGCAAGTGAAGGCAGTATGTATTTTGAGACTGGAAACAGAGGAAGAGTTTGGATGCTGCTTTTTTGGCAGTATACAGCTTCAGGTGTCACTAAAACTATATGCATGAAATTCTCCAGAAGGATAAGGATATTTAGTGCTTCATGATGTAATGCAGACCTTTGAGTTCCAGGAAAAACAATGCTATATTTACAACTTGTAACTAATAGTTGATGTGGTAAAAGGAATTATATTCATATGGTAAATGAATACAACCTTAATGTGCACCATATGCATAGTGGTGGGATGATGGACTAATATATCACATCTATTTACCTTGTTTGGTTGCTGGGAAAAAATAACCATTCAGTTCAAAGTCTATACCATGTAAGACAGAAGAGAGTAATGCAGGAGATATAATAATTTATATTCTGGAATAAAATTACCAACTTAAATGTTGCAAAAATTATTTGGTCAATACAATAATCCTGACTCAGGTAGAAAATTATTTTGTAAATGTTTCTGGATCTAAATTCTATTAACGCTAGCATCACAGAGATAAGCATTACTCCGCTGAGTGCAAGAATACTATATGTAATTAGAATTATGGTCTGCTTCATTGAAAAAGTATCTGTTTTAAAACAGTTACTTTTAAAAAACCAGCTAATTTATGTATGCTCTAAATTTGGAGTATGCCATCAGTATTCCCAGTTACATGGATACAAAAAGGTGGTAAGCATCTATCTAGTGCAATGCACTATTGGTGCATTGGTTTGAAATTAACTTTAAAGAAGCAATCAAATAGCTAAAGCACAGACTTTTATAATGTGCTGTTATGGAACAGTATTATTTTGCAGTGATTTTTCTTATTTTAAACAAAGTTATTTTAATATAGTATTTTAACAGAAAAACCAAACCCAACCTGCTGAATTGAGCTGAATTCTCATATGAAACCTCTCATCTCAGATTATTTTCTGCGCAAGGTATAAAATACTATATAAATTTCAACTATTGGTCCGTTTTAGTATGTTGTAAGATGTCTTTTATCTTACAGCAATTCTGCAGTAGGTGCTATTTCTGACTGGAATAATTGCTTGATGGGGTTTTTCCTTTTCTGTTGAGGTTTGTTGTTCTTTTTCTTGGACTCACCAAGTAATGGAATAGTTGTAAGTATAAACCACAAGAGAGAAAGAGGAAGAAAATAGATTTTTTTTTTTTTTTAGCATAAACAGAAAAAGCCCCTTCATAAAGCTGTTTTAGAACATTCTCAAACAAAAATGACAGTGTTTTAAAACTTCAAAGCTGATATTTAAGTAGCAGTTTATGAAGTCGGGATGGTGCAAATATTAAAATATTAGTGTACGCTGACCCTGAATATTCACCTGCAGATACTTTTCAGGAGCTTCAAAAAGGTCTGTATTCAGTGGGAGGAGTCCTGCTGAATGACTTCCAGGATTTCTAGCAGATGAATCCCCAGTAAGGGTGAACTCGTTCCAGAAAGCTTCGTATTGCACATGGTATAGGAATTAAGAGGCTGGCGATTACTGACTTCTGAATTGTAATATCCAATTCATGAAGGCCTGTTAAATCTTTTTCTTTACTGTGTTTATTTTGGAAATCATGGTGAACCTGTTCTCTTGACATGATGTGTATGAAAAATCTCTTATTCGTACTGAATAAATTTTAGTCACTTGTTGCACAGTGTGACTGTGGGAAGAAGTGCAGTAAGGCTTTCCTGTGTTATATTTGCTGAAATGAATTCTACAAGATAAATCTAATTTTTTTTTTCTTTACTGAAGAAACATAACAGCACTATATAGCATCTTCTGTGTTTTATGTTTCTAGATTTTGCTTCAGGATAGAATGATGTGTTGTTCAAAGATATTGTTCCTTTTTCAGAAAATGTACGGTTGAAGTGGTTTTTGCAAAAACAAAACTTGCATCTAGGCATAAGGTTGTACTTTTTGTTGTAAAAAAAGTCTGAACAGATGGGAAGTAGTTTGAAAGAATTAGAGGAAATGCTGATGGAGTGTCATGTGAAGAACCAGACAACAATGAAGCTCCTATATAATGTGGAAAGATTACATTGTTACATAAAAATGCATATTTACAAAGGAAAGATTATTCAAATTGTGTGGTATCACTTTAGTAAAATCTCATATCCACCAAAGAGCTAGCCTTTCTGCGCCAATGAAATGGGTTTTTAACCAGTTGGCTGTTATTTAAGTGTTCACTGTGTGTGATCTATAAATAATGTTAATATACAGAGTTTATATAATATTTGACAGTCATCACTTTGATGTAATTAAACTCTGAAACTTGCTATATAATCAACATAGAAGCCTAGCAGCAAATTAGTTTTCTTGATTTACTTACATTTTGCTGAAAGCACTTTTGTCCAAATGTCATATATTCTGTAAGTGCATTTGTACTTCTCAAACTGATGTCAAACCTTTTATTGTTTTCCTCAATTTTTATCATATGAAGCAACTTCAAAATTGTGAAATTTGTAAAACTATTTTTAGAAGACTTTTCTTATATATATATAATTTGGTTTCGTTGATGTCTCTTTCTGAGAAAGTACTCGGTCACTTATTTTTGCAAGAAGTAGGTAAAAAGATAGTTAGATTAACTGATGCTTCATTTAATTCAGATTTTATATTGACATAAAATCACATAATTAATTTGCCATTTAAAAGTGCCCTACAGCCTCTGCAATCATAGAATAATAATTTAGAAATGACTGTTTGGCTGTCTGTGACTTATCATAATTAACTGTCTTCTCAGCATAAAACATAAAAAGGAGCTTACTCAAATACTTTATATTTTAATGTGTTGCATAATATTATCTCACCCAGAAATAGTAGGAAGAGTATGTCGTGTGTTTCATTGTGAGATAAGTTTTTCAGTCCATCTCTAGTTTGATTTCCTTTTAGGGAGATACTTTTCTTTAAATAAGTTCCTACGTTTGGCTCAGCTCTTACAGCTTAGTGCTGAAAATATAGAAATAGTCATTTTAGAACTTTACTGATGGATTTAAAATGTCATGATCCTGTCTTGTTTTGTAACATCACCAAAGCTGAAAAAATAGCAGAGAAAGACCCAGCAATACAAACCAATTTCTTGTTAACCAGTAAGGCATATCTTTTTCTGGATGTCATTAAACTAGAAGAAAGTTTTGACTTTGCTATAATCCTGCTGTTCCTTTTTAAATGTAGTTTCCAAACGCCTAACATTTTTTCACTGAAATATCGCCATAACCTGACATGGTATCATGTGCTCTTCTTTTATCTTCTGAAGCTTGAATTTTATGATTTGAAATGTACTTCAGTCACTTAAGGAAGAGTGATATTTTATTCTATTTTCTATGGGAAAACAGCTTTGCAGAAATTATTTACTGAAATGGAGGAGAGTTCTTTTGAAATAATTTGAATTATTACCGCAAAGGTAAAGTATTATGTCCATTACTGGAAAATAACTTTATGTATACCTCCTGTGACTTAAATAAATCATTGATGACATTTGTTGCAAAGTGAGTGTGGCATTAAGATTCTTACAGCATTCAACTTCAAGTAGCAATCCAGCAATGGTGTAGACTAAGGATATTATTATGTACTATGCTCAGAAAAGCACATCTGTAAAACTGGTGTGTCTTGGTTATTAGTGCTAGGATTTGAACTATCTTTAATTTCATTTGACTTGTTCATCTTCCTTAAGAATCTCCATAAAGATGCACAGAGTATTCTTTTCAGTCCTTAGTTAGGGTTTGCATCAGTGGTCGTAAACCTGCTTAGCGGACAAAGACTCTTTTCCCTTTGAAGTCACTTCCCCAGCTTTTCAAAAGGTCTGCAAGCTGGTTCCCCTAAAACAATTTAGAGAAGTTTGAAGTGGTGCCCCTTAAACCAGCAACAAAATAAAATTTTCTCTTTGCATTATTGAAAACCATGACAATCTTCTGAAGCAATAACAGTTTAAAAGCTTTTAAAGAAATCTGTTCTGCTCTACGACCAGCTTTTAAGTTGACCCCATTATTTGGAAAATCAGAGGCTTGGAAACCCCTAAATACTTGACATTCTTATCAAAGGACTCAGCCTGACTTTTCACAGGACTCCTCTTTTACAGTATTTATTCAAGTCCTAATTTCTTTAAAGATACTATTCAGATTTCTTCTATTTCTTTTTTGCAGTAAGGTGTTTCTTTAGAACAAATGTAATTTAGTAAACAGTTGATATAATTTATGAACACTGATCCTGCCACCTGTAGATTTACACTCTATTATGTTTGAAGTCAAGTCCCAATTCTAAAAAGACTGAGCATTACTAATGTAATTTTACCTTTCTGTGGACTGTGATAAACATATATGCTCAGTTTCTACTTCTTGTTTTAAGAATCTTGTCTCCTACATTTTACATATATAGTTACTGACAGCCTAATGTAGGTGAAGCCTACAGTAATGTAGTTGCTGTAAGCAGTAAGTTTACTATAAGGATTTTGTTTATCTATGCCTCCTAATAATTCATTCAGACATTGCTTCTTACAGGTCCTTCTAACTCCAACATCTTATATTAATTACCTCTACTACAACATTGCACATTTAAAACTTCTCTGATTTCAAAAGTTTCATTAACATGTATAGTGTATAATTAGATTAATTCCTTGCTGATCTATGCAACTATGTGTTAAATGCCATTTCTGAAAGCAAAAGAAAGCAAAATAAAGCAATAAAACCAGAATTACAGAATTTTCCTAATGTAGGCAGCTCATTTAAAAGAAAACAAACTAACAAGAGCTTTAAATGCACAAAGCTGCCTCCTGTTTTATGGCTTGGGGACAACAGGGAGAAAGAATTGTGTCAACAAAATCAAATTGTTACTGGATAATAAGGCTGTTATGGTTGCTGTTACGTTTTCCCCTAGAGCTGCAAATTTGTGGCTTGTCTACACAATGTTCATTTATGAATCTTTGAAGGTTCCTGCCCCATTTTAGGTGAGGGAAGTTCAATAGAGCAAACTTTCTCTAAAAGGTTTTTGAGCGTTTGTAGGATCAGCCACCCGAGAAGCACCTAGAGGTCATTAAGTCTACCCTTATGCTTCTAATTTGTTGGGAGTTTTTCCTTTGCTTCTGAACTGTCTGCCATACTTCCTGGGTTTGAGTGTGTTTTGCCAAACATTATATGAAACAAAAGCAATAGCTTTTAATGATTATTTATTAAGAGATTAGGGACAATTCAGCAAGTTACTCCAAAGCATTTTCAGATTTAAAATGTTGATAACATACATGTATATGGGTGTGTGTATATATTTACATGTATATATTTAGTGTATGTGTATATATTTAAGAAGAAACAGATTTATTTACTTTTCAAGATTTTGTATTGTGGATATAAATTATAGATTATAACAGTAACTTCAGAATAAATCAAATTTTGAAAGGCCAAAATCCTTGATTTGATACTTTGTCATAGATTATGACCTTTTCTAAAAAGCCATTTGAATGTGCCAGCTACACAGGCACTCTGGGAGGTGGTGCAAATGGTCTGAGTAAAAATGTAAAATACGGAGAGTAAGCTAAGCTTTTATTTATGCAAGCCCAGATCTACACTTCTTTTCCACAGAAGTCTCTCACTGTACACGTGCAGGGTCTGGGTAGCTACCTGTTTTAATATATTTCCATAATTTCTAATAAGACCCAGTACCAGTATTGCTAGTAATGTTAAGGCTCTACAGGGACAAACTAATGACATTATGCTGGTTTTATCTTTTGAAAAGTTACAACCCCAAATGTAATTTGAATGATGCTACCTTAGTAACCAATGGTGTCAGTTGGCCCTATTACTACTGTGTCTCTTTGCAAAACCATCTCCTGTTTTTGCAGTAGAAAAAGTTTGATTTTACCACTGCTTTACTGCCTCGTTCGTATCTCACATATCATCATTTATTGTGAAGTAAAATCACTCCCTGCTGCTTAAAAACTCATCTAATCCTTTTTGAAACTACATGATAACATTGCCCCAAATACATTCTTTAGAGTTTATATGCTTTGTAAAATGCTATGAATGAACTAATCATATGGTAGTACAGAAATAAGATTGTGATTTCCATGAAATGCTAGCATTCTTGAAGAGGGTGATCCAGCAAATGACCCGTGAGTGAAGTTACAAAACTATTTAAAGAGCTTTATAGCATTTGCTTACCTTTTCTGTGTCTTGACCTGGAGAATAATTTTTTTTCCCCTTTAAATGTGCCAGTTGTACAATTTCTTTTTATTTATGGTATCCATATATGTTTGATTACAAAGAGAATCTCAAAAAAAATACAGTTTTATTTGTTCTTGTTGCAGGGAGATGTCTAATAGGACCAACGGTAATTAATGTTGGGTTTGGGTATTTTGATTTTGCAAACTCATCTGAAATTCATATTGATTACGGTCCCAGCTCCACATCTTAAAAGGAACTAGATGTCAGGCTCAGGTTTCAACACCGTTACTAGGTTAAAATAAAATCAGACAATGGATATTTTGCTTCATCTTTGGGCACTGTAGGTGTTTTCTCTCAGTACCTGTCACGGCAACACTTGTGTTTACTTATGACTGTTATAGGAAAAGGTAGTAATTGACTTAAATATCTTCCTCCACAAAAAAAAAAAAAAAAAAAAATAGAGAGGGGCAGACAGAGGGAGGGGAGAATGCAAATCTGTGTGCAGGCTGAATTCCTGTAGTATACTGCTGCTGTCCTATATAGATATGAGTACAGAACAACCATATGCAAACAGTAGCATAGAAGTGATTTGTCAGGAACATGAACTCAAAGAGCAAGGAAACTGAAGGTTCTTCAGTGATTGAAAGCAGCAATTTTAGAAATAGATTGTAACCAAGGATTGCTGTTGGGTTTTTTTATTGAAGGTGATTTTGCAACTCCTCGAGCTATTTTGACAGGACATGACTACGAGATCACCTGTGCTACCATTTGTGCTGAACTTGGCCTGGTGATAAGTGGTTCAAAAGGTAAGGTAGCTGTTGTCATTTCTTTCTGTTCATGAAGCTATAATCCTAATGCAAAAAGGAATATAGTCTCAGGTGGCAGAATTTATTAAGTTTATGGTAGCTTTATTTCTAACCTTTTTTTTAGTTGCTATGGAATTTGAAACCTCTTTTTAAACACGTTAAAATGGAGGATTATTCAGACATTTACAAGAAGCAGCAACCTCATCAGTTGCCCTATTATAGCTTACTGATTACTGTTTCTTTTTGTTTGTTTATCCAGTGTGTAACTGCATATAGCATACAGTTGGATACAGCTCTTCACTGCCAGGACGGTGAAGAATATTTGTTATGCATAACTTCTCAGAAAGGGAAGCAAAAATTAGTTTCAGGAGAAAGAGAATGTGCTGTCTTGTTTGTTTGATGAAGGGTCTATATAAACTACCAACTAAATTTTATAGTGATTCTGTTCAGGCTCTTTGAGCTTAGCTACAAAGCCTGTAATATGCCCCATTTGTGTTCTCAAAGATTTGATTTTGGCAGGCAAATGATAAAGAATGGTATTGATTCTATGGATATTATTTATAATTTTCCTATTTGCTGGTCCACAATTATTTTTAAACTGGAAATTTCTTAGAATTAGGATCCTTCTGCTTTAGTGTTTCCAAAGTACCTACTTTGAGACAGTTTTTCAAAGTTGGGTGTACTCACCATATGCACCTGTATGTGTTTCTGTTTTATGCATGTGAACACGTGTGGCTTACATGCAAATTGGGTATTTTTCCAAATACATCAAAAAGCAAATATTTAGTGGATCATGTATGGGTTAAAATCTTAATATGAGAATATATACTTTTAGAGTACCTGCGTATGTAAATTCATTACACTTACCTCTGTGTGTCTTCGTACTTTGAAAATCTCATTTTAGGATTCAGTACATTTATTTTTGTGCTCTGAAAATTAACTACTACCAGTTTTAAAAGAAAACCTACAGAAGAGAAATTCTGTTAGGTCTCTAACTAGTTTTGATAGGTGCTCTAAAATACCTTAATACAAAGCTTTTAAGGGATAAGCTGTTCATTTTACTCCCTGACACCCTTAAAGTCCACTTAAGCGTGGTAAAAATCATTATAATGTATTATAATAGTGATTACCTAAGTAGAAGTCATTACTTATTATTTGATATATGATGTCTTTAAAGGAGCATGTAAATCAATAACTAGAGATTTTATTCTGTCTTGTTAGAAGGACCATGTCTCATACATTCTATGAATGGAGATCTACTGAGGACATTGGAAGGTCCTGAAACAGGTCCTGAAAACTGCCTGAGACCAAAACTTATTCAAGCTTCAAGGGAAGGCCATTGTGTCATATATTATGAAAATGGCCTCTTCTGTGTATTCAGTGTGAATGGGAGACTTCAAGCCACTATGGAAACAGATGACAAGATAAAGGTGAGTGTACTCAAATGTGTGCTAAGGACTGTCAGTTCCAGTATCAGGAAAAGCTATCAATTTTGGAGTTGTGTGGAGACTCTGTCTATAGCCAGGCCATAGAAATATATGGTAATAAACCGTAATAGCAGCATTCTGAAAAAAATTGTAGTTAAGGGGACCATGTACTCCTAATAGTACTGTTTTTAATTTTAAAATAACTGTGTTCATACAGTAAGGAGTACCCTGTAGGCATTTCCTTGAACTGAAGAATACAAATATTACTAATTGCTGACCAGGAGAAGCCAGGCTACTGCTTTACTTTTGAGTCTGAAGGCAGGAGGTCGTTGGACATGCTGTTTTGGATGTTGGCTTTCCCTTTTTTGGCATCTCTGTCTACCTTGCTTCATCTTAGCTTGAGACAGCATGTGTTGTGTTGAGCTTCAGGAATTTTATAGGCATATGTCTGTATTTCAACTCCTTAGCCCTTTGGCATTTGCTGAGCAGGCAGCTAGGTTCCGCATCTTTAGCTGCAAGAGACATGGAGGAAGTCCAAAACTACGCAGGAGGCATTTTAAGCTTATGGTTTTGTGGAAGTTATTTTATAATACAAAATGCAGGCCTTTGACATTTCCTATGAAATAGTACCTATGAAGCAGAGCAGAACCTGCCAGCTATACTGCAGTGAAGCAGAAATGTCAAAAGAATACTTTCCTCGAATTAAAAATATTCCCACTTTTTCCTTGAATGAGAAAGAAAGGAAAGGGAAGGGAAAAAAATGAACAAGCATTACCAAATCTGCTAGAAAGTTACAGAATGCAGCAGAGACATGAAGCAAGATTACATTGCTGGGTCAGCATTTAAGCTACCTGAATTATCTGAAGTTACGGTCTCTATGCCAGTAGGCATGGTTTGTGAGACACAGAATCACAGAATGGTTGAGGTTGGAAGGGACCTCTGAAGATGATCTGGTCCCGCTCCCTTGCTCAAGCAGGGCCATCTAGAGCCAGTAGCCCAGGACCATGTCCGGATGGCTTTTGTATATCTCCACGGATGGAGATTCTGCAGCCTCTCTGGACAACCTTTGCTAGTGCTCAGTCATCCTCACAATAAAGAAGTGTCTCCTATATAAAAACAGTTTAACTATTTAACATCAGCATGAGGAGACTTTTGTTGTTGTGAGCATATAGCAGTACTACACCTCCAAGCTGACTTTCATAATCTGATGGAAGAGCCCAGCAGCTCAGCTGCTGCGATTTCCAATATTCTCTTGAGCTGAAAACTCTCAAAAGTTTTTCCTTTATTTGGATTAGATGTCTCAGGAAGAAAATGCCTCTTAGCCCTCATGTTTGTTTTACAGAATTACTGAAATTCTTTCAGATGTTGTGCAAAATTGTGAGCATTTTTAAATTTGCACCTGTTCTTCTCTTGACTCTATTCATATTAATTCTTAAGGTGGAAGAATGTGTCAATATATTTGAAAGTATTTTCATCTTCATTATTTCCATTTTATAACTTACATGGAACAGTGAATGCTCCATTACCACTGAAGTCTCCAGTGTAGTTCAGTGTATTCCACTTCAAACCTTCTAAAACTCTGTTGTGTACTATACTCTGTTAATCCAGCATCCCTGTGTTTTCAAAATGTCAGATACACTGGTGGTGGAATATGCAGAAATAACTCTCTTCGTAGGTCTGTTTTCCATAGTGAGAGTGCTGTCTGCGGGGGTGAGAGGGCATTCGATCTTTGGATGCTGTGGCAGCCACAAGTGCGAATTTGAGGCTGGGGAAATTAAGTAGGAATGTGTGTATTTCTGTCCTGAGCCATTTTTCCAAATTAATGTAGATTCTTGCTTCAATTTTTAATCTTTCTTCAGTTCTCTGAAATTGCACCTTTGGCTGTCCTTGTACAAATGCTTTTGAGATTTTCAGCCTACCCTTAATCCCAGTTCTTTCCATAAAGCAAGAACATATCACAGCGTTTTCTCTTTTTACAATAATAATGTTGATAATCTGTCACTTTCAGTTGTGATTATGTTGTCAGCTAGGCCAGCAAATCTGTAAAATATCTAGAAATCCCTTGCTGGCTAAAACAATTTCTGTAGTGTTTCAGTCAGTACCCACAGCTTTAGGAATGTTGCTAAAGGCAATGGAAGTTCCGCTCTCTGTGGGCTAGAATTACGTATGTACAGGGATTTGAGTTTTATTTTGTTTTGTTTTGTTTTCTTTCTCTCCCAGTGGTCCCAGTTGGGCTTTATGCTTAAACAACCTACAGCGTCTTTCCCAGTGCTTCTGCACTATATCATGTTAGAAGGCAAGTGGCAACTGCATGATTAAAGTAGGGGCATTTAAAATGAATAGACCTACCCATGGGCTGTGCTGACAAACACTTCTTGTTGTTTTTTGCTCGAGGAGGATAGAAAAGGGAAGGAAAAGGTTGTAAGTGTTGAATCTCTAATGTAACATTCTAGTTTCTATTTTCCTATGTCATTATGGACCAGTATTTCAGAACATTATTGACAAAACTAACAGTTTTCAATAGCCATGTTTGGAACAACATTCTGATTTTCTTTCTTGTATTCTTGTGCTAGAAAACTGCTAGAAAAATTTCAGACATTCTGGGGAAATGCAGTCTAATCAATGCCTTCCACCTGCTTTTGTTTTAAATACTGTATTGCTCAGTGGAGCTTAGGCATATCACAGTACATCTACCATGTAATGTTTAGATATCTTAATGAATAACTTAACTCTAAATAGTCTGCTTGTTCTGAGAAGTAAAGTTATTTTACCCTAAACAAAGACCGTATGCTGTTTCACCCAGAGGAACCAATTTATTTTCCTTTCCTGAGTCTGTTTTGAAATGTGGAAGTGCCCACAAGACTCCTGCTGCTGTAAGCCAGAGCTGTCACAGTGTCAGCTCTGCCTTTTTACAAAGCACTGCCTTTCAAAAATCTGAGATGTTAAAAGGGATTTGTGCAAAGTTTTGAGACTTTCCAAGGAAATACAAGTCAGAAATGCAGCTTTTAAAACATTGATGAAATTGTGTGCTTTGGGGATTATTTGAGAGTCTGAAGCTCATGTTGTGAGAAAGATTAGTTGCAGAGTTGTTTCAGTTTCATACCGAGCAGAATCATAGATAAACTACGCTGGGGAAAAGCAGAACAGTAAAATTGATTCATGTCATCTTCTATACCAGTTGGAGTACTTGGGAGTAAAAGCATCCTTTCGTTTGTTAAATCTTGAAGGGCATGTCATGAAACTGAAATGTTGACAGGGTGACCTTTTTCTTCCATTCATTCCTTCATTCATATATATATATATATAGCCAAGTGGCTGAGAAATTTATTAATAAACAATAAAAATATATAAATCAACATCTTGTCTTCATGACAAGCCAATGACTTAGTAAAATTGCGTAGGTATTAGTAAGGGTTCAAAGCCTATACTTTATTTAATCAAAAGATCACAAAACTCACTGAATTTTGGAGGTAGTGGAAGAATTAAAGATTAATGGCTTTAATTTGCTTTTTAATATAGCATTTCTTCAGTAAAAGCCTCAAGTATAAAATTCAAGTGAACCATGACCATAAGGTTAATGGATTTTCATCAGCTGAATTTTATAAGTGTAGCAAATAATTATTTGTCACAGTGTTCATTGCAATTTGAAAATACCCTTAGGAGACTGCCATTGCTATAGAGAAGAAAACCACCCTATATTGATTTTTGCTTCTAATGAATAATCTTTTTAATAATTGTGTGTGGTATGTTAGATCTCATGATCATCTACTCAGTGCATGCAAGTTCTAGATAATTTTCACAGTCTTATCTCAGTTTGTTTTCTACCCCTTTCTTACTGAGTTGCTATACTCTTAGAAGAGGGTCTCTAAATGAGTTTTCAAGCTCCTTGAGGCTTTGGGAGGTGCTTAGCACGTTTTTGTAGGCTGGTAGAAACAATCACAGAAGCAATTTATGGTTGGAACATTTGTTTTTTGGGGGGAGAAGCTTCAGCTCAGAATACTCCATTCTAACCTTGGTTAGTATTCAAATTTCCATACTTAGATATGGTTGGAAAAGAACTCCATGTATTCTGCTTTATTGAGTCTAAATTTACATGTATGTGTTGTCATCTTAATTCAAAACACAGCTGGAATAGGTTTATAATTTTTTTTTTCAGTGTTATACTATTTTGTTTACAGTATATGTTTGTATTTCAATTACATTCATTTTACAGTTAATTGTGTGAAATAAAATTTTAGCAGTGTGATTCATTCTGATTACTTGGGAGTTGTTGCAGTAAACATTCAAAATTTATAATATAGAAACTCTATCTTAATGTAAGTGTTGCACATATAATTCTTAAAGGATATATTTGGCATCATAGTAATAGAGTACAGCAATACAAAAAATACAGATGTGCAGTATGTCTGACTTCAATTATTACTGTTCACGAAGCAGTATCTTACGTACACTGTATATTTTGGTTTATAGGCTTGTCAGCAGTCTGTATAAACACTTTAATGTTGCATGAACGTAACATTTTTGTGTTTTAGTTTCTCTCATTTTTGTGGTGCATGTGCTATAAATTCTGTATATTAAAAAAACAACTTCCTTTTCCTGAGGAATTTAAAATCACAGTATGTTACAAGTTTTGCATATCGAAAAACTGTAGAAGCAGAGATTGCAAGTGCCAAAATACTTGCAGACTTCAGCAGAGAGAGATATGTTTGCAAGATCCTGTCTTCAGTTCTTTCTACTGTTTCCTAAATTTAAATCTTTGAGCTGGAATCTTGCTTATAGACTATCATCTTGAGGCAATTTCCTTGCCTTGCAGTAACAATATTTTAGTTAAAGTGGATCAATCTATTTGTAGAACATGTGTGTTTGGAATTTAAAAGCCATTGCTCTGAATATCCTCCATTTTTACATTTTTTCTGTTGAAATGTTTTGTGGCTCCCTGCCTTGGGTGAGGGAGCTGAAATTTATCATGAATTATTCCTGGTGTGAAGGATGTGTATTTTGTTGAAAAGCTGCCCAAATTTAGCTGATTCACAAAACTTGGGTTAAATGCATTCAGTAGGTAATTCTTAGCATCTACATTCTGTACTGAACATCTGTAGCCCAGGGATGCAGATTTTTCCCGCGCGACCAATCATCCCCTACAGTGAGGTGCACAAAAATGCCATGGCAAGAAATGTGATGAGGTGATCCTGGATGAGGAAGGGGAACTGATGGGAAAGCAGAGATGATAGAAGAGCAGAAGCAAGGATAGAACCAAGAACAGAATGAAAGAGATGTTTGCAAGAGCGACCGGAATAGAGAATTAGAGATGGGAATGTAGAAACTTGTTAGAGTCTGGGAGAAGACAAGAAGAGGCAGAAAGGAGTGAAGGAAAAATAGGAACTGGAAGTAGGAGCAATGGAGAGAAGGATTAGGTAGGATCAGGAGTTTAATATTAGTGCTTCACAGTAGCAAAGTTCCTTATTTTCCTTTTGATAACAGCAAATCATCCAGCAAACAGCTAGCAAAGTTGTTTCTCACCCTTCTGTGTGCTCAAATGAAGAGGATGATAGGCTGCTGCTGTGTGCAGTATTGCATACAAAAAATAAAAGTAGAGAGCAGAGAAGGGAAAAAACAGAAGTTAAGCTGGGGAGAAAAAGTCAGAAAGAGAACTCAGAAGAGGCATCTGGAAACAGGAAGCATAGGAAAAGGTTTCAGCTAACAGGAGTTATTAATAATGGTCCAAACTGTAGTTTTAAGGGTCTTGATCTTGCTGGTAGCTCATGCTGATGTCATTCCACATAACAGAATTCATTCAACTTTTTGGTTTTGGTTTTTTGGAAGGCCCTACAAACCCTTCAGTTTTCCCAGATAGTTGGAGGATGAGGCTATAAAATCAGGGCCTGGTATCCTCTATACTTAAGTTTATTTTGTGCATGGCAGCAGGATAGGGTCTTCATTTCAGAAGAAGTTTTGTACTCTTCAGGGTTACTGTAGTAGTAATTGCTAAGACCCGTATTGAAAAGATGTGTAAAATCTTAGTATTGCTGTGAGAAAAGTCAGTAACGGAGTCTTCTAGGGTTTAATGTTGGGAACTAGTTTTATTCAGTGTTTTCTGAGGTGGGCAATGCTGAAGGTCTACAGAATGATGAAGGCGATGGATGAGATGAATGCAGAACTGTTAGTCAGGAAACCCCACAATGAGGGACCTATGGGATACTCATTGAAACTAGTAGGATCACTTCAAAACATAAAACTATTTTGCACTGTAATCAACTTTTGCCATTATTTTTTTTTTTCCTCCACAGAAGGCATCAGCAGGCTCAAAAACAGATTAAGAAAATTCATGGGCAACATGTCCATAAATAGATACTAAAGGGAATGGACAGAGATATACTTTGTGATATTCCTGACGCCGTGATTGTGGGTGCTGGGGAGCACAAGGGGAAGGAACTGTAGAGTGGCCAGCCCCACAGCATCTCCTGCTGCCACTGTTGGTGATACAACACTGGGCTAGATGGATCATGGTCTGTCTGACCCCATAGGGTATCACTTTAATAAAATTTCAAGTTCAGTTCTCTTAAACCACATTTTGGCCTATTTAAACCAGCAAAATCCCTCCTTAACTAATATTTCTTAGGTTTCCAGTCATCTTAGTATCTGATAGTGTCATCTGGTATAGTCATCAGTAACTGAGGAAAGTTGCTGTTCTTCCAAGTACTCAGAATTTGTCATGATTTTTCTAACAGCACACAAGAAATATCAAAATAGATTGAAGATTCCTGTTACCAGAAGTCTTCACTGTGAAAACCAATTATATCCCATCTTTCTCCATTATCTGGATCCCAAACAAAGATTTCAAATGTAGATTTGCCATCAGTCCCCGTGATGATGCATGCAAAATCAGGGTATAAGCCATTGAATTTGTCACAGGCAGTTTCAGGATAGATGATAAAAGGAAACACAGTCTCTATTAAGAGGGGTGGATCTTTATCTTATTAATCCAGAGCAGGAGTTTAAAAATGCTGGTCTAAATTAATTCTGGTAATTTGTATAACATTTCAGTTCCTTCCATCATTCAACCTTTTGCCAGAGAGAAAAAGAGGATAGCTTCTGCTAGGCTAGCATTAAAGACCCTTGGGGGAATGTCAGGTACTGTATTTTAATGCCAGTGCTGCTGGATCTTGTAAATCTAGCTAATTAAAAGAGTAGATTTCTTTAGCTGACCTCATATTAGATCTTTGGAATACTGAATAAATGACAGGTGAGGTAAAACTTAACTAGTGACATCTAATGTATTAAAGACATTTCTGCATAAGAACATTAATTCTGTTGCTGGGTGGAATAACGTAACAATAATGTCGCTTCCTAAAAGCTTGTGTTGATATCAAGTCTCCCTACACATTCAGCTGTCAATATGAAAATTTTTATGAAAGTAAAAGAGGGGGAGTAAGAGCAACACATATTTATCTGACAAATATCCATGTGATTTCCCCTTAGGCAATTCAGCTGAGTCGAGATGGGCAGTATCTGCTTACAGGTGGAGACAACGGAGTTGTCATGGTACGGCAGATGTGGGACCTCAAGCAGCTTTTTGCTTACCCAGGGTGTGATGCTGGAATCCGATCCATGGCCCTGTCTTATGACCAAAGGTTAGAGCAAAGTCTGGTCTTCACAAGAATTTCAGAGAATATATACTTACAATTAAATTGCATTTTTGTTTTTCTTCTGATTTTTATTTTCTGTGGATCACAGATCCTGGTGATTATATTGAGAATTCTGCGATTGCATAAGTTTCTTTCTAATATGTCATATTTAGGGCAGATAATTTTTTTCAGGATTTCAGCTTGGGGGAATGAAGAGAGATTCAAGAAATCTTACTTTGGCAGACTTTGAAGATAGGTTGAGTTATTGGCCTGTGCCAATGTACAGTGTGGGTCACATGGAGGTGGAAGGTTACATATGTGCTTTTCATGTTTCTTCTTTCACTTATGATACAAATCACATTCCTAATTCCAGACCTTTATGTTGAAAATAGAACAGTTAGAATAGTTGCACAATAAGATTCCCTCCACACGTCCATGTTTTGCTAAAGCAAATATTAATTTTCATTTCTAGAAAAGTTATTTTATCCACATAAAGCATGACCCTCCTTGAAGACTCCTTCAACTGAAGGCAATCGGTTAATATTTCTACTGCATTTTTACATTACGCTTTCCAATGCAGCTGTACTTAAAAGTCCTTCTGTGTTTTTATCACAAAAGTATTGTTTGTTTATAAGATGGATGTTTACCATTTCATTTGCACACTTCTAACTTGCCAGCTAGAATTTTGTTTGCTTTGGTATATTTGCTTAGTGGAGTTCCTGTGTGCTTTTCAAGCAGATTTGGCTCCTAAATCCCTTAGGAATGCCTACATTGGGCAGTAAAGCATATTGTTGAGACTCTTAATCTTCCGATTACTGAAGTCCATACTGAATGTTTTAACATTTTTACCTGGACTACATTTCTAAAACTTACATAAAATGAACTTAAAAAAATCCAAGCCAGCAAAATCTGTGGACTTCAATCAAACATTCAACAACTTCTTGTTAAGCATAATTAGAGATTATAGGCATTTTGGAAGAAGCAGTTTTCCATTAAAAAGCCCCTGCTGTTAAAAATATTTCAAAAACTGGAGTTACAGCTGTTGAATTTTAGACCTCTGAAATGTAAAAATTTTGCATTTAGGGAATCTTTAAACTGGTAATTAACGGCATGTCAACATAATCTTTGCATATCAATAAACTGAAGTTTAATATGGACATCTATAAATTTATCCATGTGCTCAAGTTAGGAACCTATTCACTTCAGGTTTGAAGACACAGAACCTCAGAAGAGATTACTCAGAGTATTTTACTGAGTAATTACTCAGTAATTACAGGTAATTACTCAGAGTAATTTATTTGGTATGCATGAATATATGTGAGTGAGTGACAGTGTGTAAAAAGACATTTTAACCTAATACAAAAACAATCAAAATGGTGCTCTTGAAATGAAATAGTGTGTTACTATCAAAACACAATGATCTTATATTCGGTCTTTGTTTTGATGGAAAAAAGTACAGCTTTTTACTCTGAATGTTTTTTTAATGCTGAGGCTTTTTTCTAAAATGCCAGAATTTTGTATGTCCTCATATGTTTGATTTTCCTAAAACTTTAATATGAGACAGTAAAAAAGATTATATAGAAACCCTTGTAATTGTGTGCTATGTCAGGGTCATGGCTTTTTAAACCGACCTAAATGATCTCTAGTAGTAGGCCAAGGGTAAGGAATTTAGAAAGAAAGAGTGCCTCGGTGGGAAAGCACAGCGATTGCTTTCAGGAACTTCCAAAACAATCAAAGCCTTCAGATTGCTTTCAAACCCAATCACTAACATTTCCAACTGAAGTCCTGTGCCCACATCCAATTCCTTCATCTAGATCATGTGCTTAAATGGGGGAGGCGAATCTGAAATGAACACTTCTCCTAGCCTTCCTTCACTGTGCTGCTTCATCAGGGCTTCGTCCCACTCCAATACCCCGCAAAAACCAACCAAGCAAGCCAAGAAATAATCCCAGGAAACCTGAAGTGGCCTTGCAGGACAGTGATGCTGGTAAACAATTCTGTTTACTCTCAATTGTAGCTTCAGGCTGACCACAGAAACTGTTGCATGGTGTTTCGTATGTTCTGTGATCCATAAATCTATCGGAGGTGGCAGTTTTATTCAAATCCAGCTTGCTGGAGTCCTTGGAAGCCTCAGATGGGAGCCCCTAGAGCCTGACTTTTCTAGTATGTGGAGCACTTCCAGCTCTAGCTGTCTTCGGTGGAAGTTGGTCATTGCCTTGGGTTCTCGTGCCTGTATTGATGTAACTCTTTGGTGTGTTGGCTCATATATCTGAACGTGAGGTGGTTCACTAACAAATATGGTCTTGTGCTTTTCTTAGGTGTATAATGACTGGCATGGCATCTGGGAGCATAGTGGTTTTCTACAATGATTTCAATCGTTGGCACCACGAGTATCAGACCAGATACTGATCTTCATAGAGACCAAGATTAGCACTGATGTGCGCAGCTGTTGTCAGAAGGAAACTGAACACAGCATGCCTCCCTTGGTGTCTTGCCACAACATCGTTCCTTATAAATAGCTATATTACATCTGAATGTAACTTAAATTTGCTGGAAGAAGCAACCTATTTTTTAAAGTTAATTGCTATTTTTGTAGACCTTGCTTGACTTTTTGGGGGGAAGGGCAAAGAAGCAGAAAAATGGCTGCTGGGTTCTGTAGTTAAAAATCTATATTTTTAGTCATAATGAGAAGTCTATTTTGATCCCTGTATGTAAAAGAAACCTAAAGTAAAGATGGTTAAAACTCACATTCTAGCTATATTATGAAGAAACGGATTTTCCGTCTGAAGCTTTATCTATAACCTTGAGGAATATATGGTTTTAACATAATGGAAATGAATTACGATGTTTGGGGAATTTTAATCTGTGCTATCTGTACCACACTTTGTCTCGTACTTTTCCAAATGATTGTACTGCATCAGCACTGAAGTTTCTGGGAATCAGTGGTAATATTTAAATTATGGTTAATGTAATTTTAAACTTTGCGAATCGTTTCCATCAATGTTACTATTCAAGCATGTTTCTAGGCCTAGACAATTAGTTCTTTTTTAGTTGTATGTTTTGTGCAGTTGAGAGAGAAATCAGGAATGGATTTTGTGTTACATCAAGTGTGAATCCTAGTTTCTACCTGGCATCTCCTCCAAAGCACACCAAAATGTGGATTGTTCCTCAAAATCAGAAAGGCTATTTTGAAGACTTTAAACCCAAATTAGAAACCCACAGTGGTAGGTATTTTTTAATAGGTGCAAGTACCAAAGCACGCTTCTGCTGGTTGACTGTGAAAGCACTAAAAAGGCAGGTGTTTCCTGGTGCACAGCCTCTATACAGCAGCAGAAGCCTTAGTCTTGCAGGTGACTTTCTTTTTTTTTTCCTAGAACTAGCCCCTGCAATACTGTAGCATATGCCATATTCCTTTTCTGCGTATAGCAACATCTTTTATATTTTGCTATCACCAAATCCAGTCAGATCCTGCCCAGTCGTATTAAATTACCTCTTTTAGGAATGAAAAATAATTTATACTAAGGAACAATAAGTTATTTTGGTGTTGCACAAATTACTTTTCTACAAGATTGCTGTGCAGAACTCTGTTAAAATATTTGTGAAAAGAACTGTTACTGTTTTGTAAGTCTGGATTGCATAAAAATCTTCTTTGTATGTTGTGATCTCTATGAGTTGAAATTTACATTCCATACCTGTATTGATACATACCTTTCGCTAGCTGCCTACTAGAGCAGTTCCTGTTTTTTCTAAGCATTTAACTACTATCTCTTTCAGTAAAGATTTGGAATGAGAAAATTCAGTTTGAGTGAAGAAATTAAATAAAATTACATTTGTAATTGAGTAGTGGAGTATTGGGTTCTTGTGATTCAATGTATAGAGGAAATGGGTACCATGGCTAATGCATTTAAAGTACTCTTGGTGTTTATGCATTGGTGACCAAGTTTTCTGTGCTTCCTGCATTTTTATACTGATGTGGTTATGGTGGTATCAGTAGAGTTACATGATTTGTGTAGCAGAAGGATGATCTTTTTAAGTGAACGCTATAGTTGTCATATCTGTGGTAAGTGCCCAGTGTATTGAACAGTAACATTTGTTATGCAAAACTTGTACTTCACACTTACTTACTTAAGTTCAACAACATTCATAGCTTTATATAAGATTTTGAGGCGAAATCGGTATGCTCTTGAAGGGCAATTTGCATTTGTCTCAAGCCAGAGATGGGTTACCTAGGCTAGGTGCAGGGAAAAAAAACAAAGAAAGGTACATTTTGCCAAATGGAAATCCTGAAAATCTTCTCTTTATGATCTCCTGCTGACTTAGGAAACACTTTATTATTGATAGAAGTGATAGTGTCTGATCTTAGAGCCAAAATATTTCATGGGGAGTTGATTTGGTAGGTTGCTTGTTTTAGAAGGGGCCCTATTGATCATGAGCTGCTTTCCCAAACTGACAGCACGACTGTATCTGTGTGTGCCATCCCGAGTTGCATCCAGCCAGTGCATGCTGATGGGCAGCTGCGTGATGGTATCAAGTACTCCTCGGGGAAGCAGCCGAAGCAGTGCACCGTGGTGTTTTGCACATTATGAGTGCTGCAGCCCTTCTGTGGAAAAGGAGATCTTCACCTTCTGCTCCGTGAGCAAGCCTGTGAAGACACCCCCATTCTGGACTGCTTTGCTGGTGGCTTTGGTGAGTAGGACATACCCCTCCTTCCATGGGTATAGAAATGTACCTCAGGCACTGCCCTGGGACTCAGGCTTCCACTTGGGATCTCAGCTTGGCTGAACTTAGTCCATGTCATGCTGTTTGTGATGAGGTGGCAAAAAAGGGTTAAATTTCCAACTGTTCGGGTATTTGTTAGTCTATTCAGGGCAGCACATGTGTCAAATGGATTACCTGAAATCTGTTTAATCAACAGTTGCCTGGCATTAACCTGCAGCTGGGCCTCAGCTAGCAGTTATTTGCAGAATATTCCTGAAGAGAGGGAGCCGAGTCCTCTATTTCCTCAAAATTCAGAGGGAGCATGTATGAACAGCATTTTTTTTATGTGACAGTCTGGGCTTGCTTCTGTTCTGGTGAGTTCAAACGGACACAGTGTTAGCTGTAGTTTATGGCACGTGCTCTGGAAAGCAGCGTTTGCTGCTGCTGAGAGTGAGGCTGGTTAGCAGAAGTGCTGCAAGTTTGGTTTGTGGGGAAATACTTAGCGCAAGTAGTTTGAAATCCCTTCTATTTTGTGAAAATTGCTGATATAAATGCTGTAGGATCTGGCAAGAGACGGTAGTGTGATCAGAGTGGTGGTTTCTCTGAAGGAAGTTCGTGTTGTGGTGTTACTGCAAGCAAAAGTAAATTAATGCCATGATACTTTTGAGAATATTTCTTCAGTTCTTGGCTGTCTTGTGCTGTGTGTTACCAAAAAGCCTCTACACCTGGAAAGTGTGCCTTGTGCAAAGTATATATATTTATTACTGTTTCTGGTCCTGACATACTCTTGGTGGTCCTCCACCTACCTGCAGCACCTTGTTTCTGCTAAAGATTCCCACTCTGCTGGTTTAGCAGTTTGCAGAATAAATGTCCGAAAGAGCTAATCTGATACCAAGGTAATGCAGAGTTATCTGTGGATGTTCTGCTAATGGGGGTTGTTATTTACTAGGAAAGGGAGAGTTTAGAATCATAGAATCATTTAGGTTGGAAAAGACCCTTAAGATTGAGTCCAACTGTAAACCTAACACTGCCAAGTCCACCAGTAAACCACATCCCTAAGTGCCATGTCTACATGTCTTTCAAATACCTCCAGGGATGGTGACTCAACCACTTCCCTGGGCAGCCTGTTCCAATACCTGACAACCCTTTCAGTAAAGAAATTTTTCCTAATATCCAATCTAAACCTCCCCTGTCGCAACTTGAGGCCATTTCCTCTTGTCCTATCACTTGTTACTTGGGAAAAGAGACCAGCACCCACCTCACTACAACCCCCCTTCAGGTAGTTGTAGACAGTGATAAGGTCTCCCCTCAGCCTCCTTTTCTCCAGACTAAACAGCCCCAGCTCCCTCAGCCGCTCCTCATAAGACTTGTGCTCCAGGCCCCTCACCAACTTGGTTGCCCTTCTCTGGACATGCTCCAGCACCTCAATGTCTTTCCTGTAGTGAGGGGCCCAAAACTGAACACAGCACTTGAGGTGCGGCCTCACCAGTGCCGAGTACAGGGGGACGATCACCTCCCTGCTCCTGCTGGCCACACTATTGCTGACACAGGCCAGGATGCCGTTGGCCTTGTTGGCCACCTGGGCACACTGCTGGCTCATATTCAGCCGGCTGTCAACCAGCATCCCCAGGTCTTTTTCTGCCGGGCAGCTTTCCAGCCACTCTTCCCCAAGCCTGTAGTGCTGCATGGGGTTGTTGTGACCCAAGTGCAGGACCTGGCACTTGGCCTTGTTGAACCTCATACAATTGGCCTCAGCCCATCGATCCAGCCTGTCCAGATCTCTCTGTAGAGCCTTCCTACCCTCGAGCAGATCAGCCCTGCCTCCCAACTTGGTGTCATCTGCAAACTTGCTGAGGGTGCACTCAATCCCCTCGTCCAGATCATTGATAAAGATATTAAACAGAACTGGCCCCAACACCAAGCCCCAGGGAACACCACTTGTGACCTGCTGCCAACTGGATTTAACTCCATTCACCACAACTCTTTGGGCCCAGCTGTCCAGACAATTTTTTAGCCAGTGAAGAGTGCACCTGTCGGCCACGAGCAGCCAGTGTTTCCAGGAGAATGCTGTGGGAAATGGTGTCAAAGGCTTTACTAAAGTCAAGTAAACAACATCCACAGCCTTTCCCTTGTCCACTAAGCGGGTCACATTATCATAGAAGGAGATCAGGTTAGTCAAGAAGGACCTGCCTTTCGTGAACCCCTGCTGACTGGGCCTGATCACCTGGTTGCCCTGTACGTGCCGTGTGATGGCACTCAAGATGATCTGCTCCATAACCTTCCCCAGCACTGAGGTCAGTCTGACAGGCCTGTAGTTCCCCGGATCCTCCTTCTGGCCCTTCTTGTAGATACCTGCAGAGAAAGACCTGGGGGTGCTGGTCGACAGCCGGCTGAATATGAGCCAGCAGTGTGCCCAGGTGGCCAAGAAGGCCAACGGCATCCTGGCCTGTATCAGAAAAGGTGTGGCCAGCAGGAGCAGGGAGGTGATTGTTCCCCTGTACTCGGCACTGGTGAGGCCACACCTCAAGTACTGTGTTCAGTTCTGGGCCCCTCACTACAAGAAAGACATTGAGGTGCTGGAGCATGTCCAGAGAAGGGCAACCAAGCTGGTGAGGGGCCTGGAGCACAAGTCTTATGAGGAGCAGCTGAGGGAACTGGCATTGTTTAGCTAGCCTGGAGAAAAGGAGGCTGAGGGGAGATCTTATCACTCTCTACAATACCTGAAGGGGGGTTGTAGTGAGGTGGGTGCTGGTCTCTTCTGTCAGGTGGCTGGAGATAGGACAAGAGGAGATGGCCTCAAGTTGAGGCAAGGGAGATTTAGGTTAGATATTAGGAAAAATTTTTTTACTGAGAGGGTTGTCAGGCGTTGGAACATGCTGCCCAGGGAAGTGGTTGAGTCACCATCCCTGGAGGTATTCAAAAAGCGAGTGGATAGGGTACTCCAGGGCATGGTTTAGGGGGCATGGTTAATGGTTGGACCTGATGATCTTGAAGGTCTTTTCCAACCGAAATGATTCTATGATTCTATGTTAATACTACTATGTTACAGTGGTAGCTGGTTTTTACAACTACTGTCAGAAGTTGGCATGATTTGGGGGTTCTTACTGTAATTTTAAAAATATGCAAATTGAATTTCTGTTTAGAAACATTATGCAGAACCTTTTCTGCTGTGGTGCTTTTAATGTGTGGGATCAGGCTGAGGATTTTTAAGGAACAGTGGAGTTTCTTCAGTTATTCCACATACCTGAATAGCAGCAACAAAAACCTGACCTATTTTTCATACAGAGTTGGTGTCCTGGAACAAAATATTGTTTTCATTTCTTTTAGTAGCAAAAGGAAATTAAAAACTGGGACTTCTGTGGGAAATGAATTTTATTGCAACTTTAGTCAGGACATAATTATTGCTGTTAGATACATTGAATAAGAATGGCCTAGATATTGTGACTATCTAGATTGTAGCTTTTCCATTTTATGTACTATGATGTTTCATATTCACAGAGATTTAAGTGTGCTTGTGTTATGGCATCTGTTTTGCTTTCTCTTTCTCTTATACTTAGAAGAAGTAATTCAAAGGGAATAAAAGATGACTACACTGTTTTTGAGAAACTAGCTGCATCCTAGTTAAATAAAACCAGAGATGGGCCATTCTGTGGGTGCTGCTCTAAACCAGTGAGTCCTTTCCCATATAGGGTCAGGATATTTGTGTAAAGCTTGAGATGAGTCACTCGCTTGGATTTCCCACGTGATATAACATTACATCAAGTACATTTCATTACATGAAATCGAAAATAGTTTACTTTTATGCAGAACAAACCTAAGATCTTCAGTAAACTAATACAGTTAATGATGCATGTCCGTGCTTATGCATCATAATTTTAAGCTGCTCTTTAAAAGCTCTGGATCAAAAACCGTAGGAAATGGTTTCTGATTTTGTTTAGATTTAGTGAAATTCAACTACATCTAACCTAAAGCCCTGCAATTTAAATACAGCCAGTCTCATGAGGGAAAAAAAATGATTAAAACATACAAAACAGATTTTGAAAGAAAAAATTCTTGTATCTAAATATTTATTTTTAGTTGAGACTTCTTATAAAGAAGCATATTATTATAAAGAGTATGTAAAATATTTCACAACTTTTTATAAATTATGGGAAATACAACTACTGTTTTGTAAATGAATTGAGATAGTATCAGAAAGCATAGTCTTGAAACGAAAGAGATTTGTATATTTAGTAAAATCTGAAATAATTACATACATACAACTTCACCCTTGGGACTGCATCATATAGTCAACTAATTAAAGACATTTAGATGCATGCTTTGGGAATTATGTTGTATTGCATTGGAGTAGATGAAAAGAGGTTTTCAAAATGTGATACTTGCTATTTGTTAAATGAACAGAGTTTGAGATACGGTCATTTACCATTTTCTTCCAGTTCTAATTTTTTTCTTCCCACTGTTGGTTTGTTCACTGTGTATTGTGAGCTCTGAGCTGCAAAATGCTGTAGCACAACTGAGTCTAATTGGGTGTTTAGAATGTAGTGTATTCAGCACTAGATATATCCAATAACAAATAGATTTTGCAGATTGCTCTCGCATTTTGTCTTGCTTTTTGTCTTGTTTATCCTGTGTGCTAGGGATCTTTTTTCAAGCAAGACCCAGTAGCTGCAAAACCAAAATCTGACCATTTTAAACAATAGAGCTAGTGTCTTTTTAAGCAAAATGTTTAAACTTTAAGTGTTCAGAGTTTAAGCACTCTAAACTTCAGTATTCCATATTAATTGGCAAATATTATTTTGGGGAGAAGGGAATAGTTGCTGCTACTTCTTGGTGAAGCTGTGCTTCTCTGAAACCTGCATCTTACACAATTCTCACTCTGGGCTTTCTGCTTCCAAATATGACAAAGGCACTTAAGATTCAAATGCTGTTTGAAACAAAATCAAGAACAGAAGCAACAGCTGAGGAAAAACTTCTTGGTGTGGATGGTTGCATGGCAGCTTGTTTCTTCAGTCACTGCCCTGGTATTTTTTTTTACAATGCTAATTTAGTTTAAAAACAAAACAAAAATCCCCCTGGAAAGGATTCCCCTGACAGATACCTATTTGCATGCATTAGACATTGAAACTGGTTGTAGTAGGAGTGTTCAATTTGCTTGCCTTTTTTTGATCTTAAAAAAAAAAAAGTCAGTTTTACTTAACCAGCATTTTGGATAGGTTACTAGTTTTGTGCATTTCTGTTGCTTTCCAATTGCTGTTTAAATGTAGCTTGAACGAAATAATGAGTAAATGCAAAATATAATTTCCCATTTTAAAACTGTTAAAAACAAAGGTAATTGAAAAATATGTATATTTGTATAAAAGTGAATAAATACTTCAGTAAATTTACTCTATCACTCTGTGATAATTAGACAAGTGACTGCTGGGGGGAAGAAAGATATGAAAACCAGGCTTACATGAGAATTTTAAAATAAAAATCTCCTGCTTGCTGCATAAATTTATTGGTTTAGCCCAAGGTGATCAAAATAATTTCTGTGAATAGGAATTTGAACCCCTCTTTGGTGAGCGTACAGGCAGTGGTATAAGAAGTTACTGCTTCCTAGCTAACATTTTTTTATTTCAAGTAGATTAGGAAAATGAGAGTCTTCTCATAAAGGCCAAAGCTGTGATCCCTGTTGGAAATCATATACAGGATCTTGCTTCTGATCTCCTCGTTGTACGCCAGGGTGCTGGAGTATATCTCCTTTGTCACCAGGGCTCTCCACGAGATAACACAAAGTGTCTGGCACCTGCTGAAGGATGCCTGATCACTTGTGTATTTTGGCAGCCTCTTTCATGTATGCTCAGTGTGATCTCTAAGTATAGAGCAAGAAAAATGGCATTGGATGTTACCGTTGTTGCCGTGTAGTCTTCTCATCACGTACGTGAGGCATAGAACCTCTATTTTTGAGAGAAGTTAATGAGGTCTTACAAGACCTGCTTCCTTGAACTAAAAGACTGAACTTGCCCAGCTCAAACAAAAAGCTTCATGCTTTTTGATCCTAAGTCCAGTACACTGGGTGCACTCTAATAGAAAAGCCTGTGTTTTGTTTTGGTTTGTTTTATTTAAGA
This sequence comes from Harpia harpyja, assembly GCF_026419915.1. Taxonomy (NCBI): domain Eukaryota; kingdom Metazoa; phylum Chordata; class Aves; order Accipitriformes; family Accipitridae; genus Harpia; species Harpia harpyja. The sequence continues at coordinate 18,419,563 of NC_068941.1, read as the reverse complement.
AAGAAAAAAAAGCAGGAGGAAAGAAAGGGAAAACTCAGAGTAAGAAGGAGGTTAAGAATACTTTCTGGTATCTTACATATATAATTAATGTATATATTTAAAAAATAAAACATTATTCATTTAGTTGAGGAAAAATTACCCTGCAATCAATTAGTTTTAGTCATTACTTCCTCCTAGCTTCTCTTCCTCAAGTATTGAGTTTAGATTGGGGGGAACTATGTCTGCAACCTAAAAACAAGAGATCTTTGCTTACTAAAGTAGTCCCAAAGTAAAATTTACTGACCTATGTAAATATTCTTAATGACTAGCTGTAAGCATGAGCCAATACTTGATGAAAGTAACATCACCGTAAACCACCATCTACCTTAATGTATTCTGACAATTATTGTAATTAATTTTTTAGAAATTCAGGAATGGGGATATTTGTCTGTAAAGGGTAAATTTTGATGGGAATTTCAGTGAACTTAGTGTTATGCTGATTTACAGCAGGTGAGGATTCAGTTCTGGGATCTCAAATTTAGAACTGCAAGAATTGGCTCCATTGGGATATATGAACAACTACTCACGTTCAAAGGAGCTAAAAAGACCGGGGATTTTAAAAACGATTTTTTTTTTAATAATTCATTTTTTAAAATGTAGGCATGGTAGCAGTTGTGCTGTCACTGTTGAGTGTTTGAAAAAAATGGCATTTATTCAATACCTGTCAAAATGGTACATGAATTTCAGCTACTTTTATGAAACAAAAAAGGTGAGAGTCTTCTGACAAACATGTAACTTGAGTTTAGAGTTTCTGTAGTTGTTACTTTCCCTTTATAGCAGATAGCATAGTTGTTTTACAATTTCTTTTCTATTTCTGCCTTCTAGCAACTGATGGTTCTACAGAGAGAAGGATTAAATGAAAGTGCAGTAGACAACAAACCAAACATAATACTTTCGAGTCTTCATTAAGTGTTTTAGTGTTAAGCAGCACATCTTTATTTTTATGTTAAACTGTGATACCCTGAGCAGCAGAAACGTACCACCTACGCCCCCATCTGTGGAAATAAATTAAGGCATGGAGTAGTGCTATAACTTTCCTAAGGCCATACACAGAGTTAAGAACTTGCCCAGCTTTCCCATGTTTTTACCTGATTATGTTGGCCACATGATCATCTTTTCCAGCTGTTGTCACTATTTTTAAATAGGTGTTTTAGCATAGTCTATCAGCTGCCTCTGCTCTGTGAATTGAAATACTTGTCTAAGAATGTTTAGATGTTGATCAGTCATGAACTTAGGGACATGAATTCAGGGTATGTATGTCTTTACTCTCTTCTTCCATGAGACAAAGTAATAGTTTAGAACTGGCAGCTGTTGACAAGGCAAATTATTTCTTTCACATATGCATCAGGTTTTGTGGAACACAATTTGTTAGATATCTCTGGTAATCCATGACAGTTTTTTCTTCATAAAATAAGTATCTAGGCCTTGCACAGCTGAATAGCCATCCTCTTATAAAAACCAGAACTGAACCCAGCATTCATCACTTTGTTGTTGCTCGCTCTTTACTAATCTCCCAATTCAGTAGTCTGTCACTGTCTTCTCTGTTGGGGGCTCCCTTTCCTTGCTGTAGATGGCTGGTTAGCCTGCTCCATCTGAAATTACACATCCTTTCTTTAGCTTAGTCTAAGACTTGTTACAGAATTTACCAACTGCACACAAGGTTACCTAAGACTCTCGCTAGTTTCTGTTCTGAGTAAGGCTAGAGTGTTATCTTCATATTTTTACACTGTACCAAAATATAAATGTACGTGATTTTATACAACAGACATTCCCATACTCTCCAACTACCTTGAACTTACTCTAGTGAACTTGTAACAAAGTTAATTCACAATGACTGGTTGTAGCCCAAACTTTTTATCATCGTTTAAGACACATAATATGTTTTCATACCGTTACTACCTTTTTTTTGCCAAGATGCTGTACATCTTTCAGCTGTACCATGACCTTGTTATTGGCTGGCACTTTCTGATCTTTAATTGCCTCTTCAAATGTAAAACACTCATGTTCAGTCATGTATTACCTATGTCTTCCATAGGAGTCAATTAACTTTAAAAGGTTATGGGAATCCCTCAGATTAATTTTATGTAATCTTTTTGGTAGGTACCTAACTGTTCAATCTCTCCAGAGGGAATAAGACAACATTTTCACTGACAAAATAACTGAGTTCTCAAAGAAATGAATGATTTTTTTTTTTTTAATGAAGAAAGTTTATTGCAGGTCTTTCTTTTACAATTCTAGTAGAAAGTATAGCTAAGAAAGAAAATGAACTATGACCAATTCGTAAGAACGAGCAAAGGAAAAGCATAAGCTGAATACATACTATATTGAACTAAGCATTATGGTAAAGATAAAACCTCATCTATCTTGTGACTGCAGATTAAGGATAGCTGCTCCCCAATCCTTGTTTCCAGTGCCTGCACCAGGTGAATAGGGGGATAGCACTGACAAACCTCTGATAGCTATTGATGGCAGCTATTTATAGTAGCTCCTCTATCAGCTCACCCTAGAACTAGGAACTGCTCCATTCATCCTAGCTTAGATAACATGCAGCAGGCTTTCTGTTCACAGGTCCAAAGCAATTTTATTTTATCTAATAGGTAGTCTGACCCTGGAGAAAAGTGTGGATGGGACACTTGTGGTTAGGGTAGAAAATGGCTAGAACAAAAAGGCTTCCTTGACTCCAGTCTTCATTACAAATAAATGTCCAGTGCTCATGTTTACATCCCAAGTCACTTTATTTAAATTCATATTATCTAAACACTACCCTGCAGCCTGCAAGTCAGATAACAAACTTGATGCAAAAACGACCATCATTCCCTCTATTGCCAATGTTTATCTCATGATATTTTACAGTTAGTCCACTAAAAATTTTTTTGTGAAAATTTGCCTCTTCACATTTAGTAGAAACTTGGCTAAAAATAGAGGCACCGGAATAGAAGGTAAATATAAGTTTTCTTCCCTTGTCTTCCTCTCCCACTTTTCTGAGAATCCTCATCAGAAGAACAGAACAGGGCCTGCTTGTAAAGGTGAGGCCAGGTAACTGTTCATCATCTCACTGCTCATATAAAAATATGGTTAGCTACACCATACGTTAGTCTATTTAGAGCCCAAGGCTGTGTGAAATGCAGTTAATTAAACTAACACAGATAACTTAAAAAATCATCTAACATTGCCACAATCTTTCCCCTACTGCTGTTCTCAAGACAAGGCAAAGAGCACTCAAAACACATCTTCACTCACCCACTATTAGAAGATCAGTCTCCCATGACAAAGCCTGCCTTGGGCTCGCCACGAGAGGGTGCACGCAAACTGAAAACAAACTGTCATGTGAAATGAAGAGAAATTGTGGCGAGAGTGCAGGGAGCTTCAGTTGGGTTTGGTTTCATCAGTCCTACGCACCAGGCTGATCCCCAGCAAACTCGGGAGATACTGAGGCAGGGAGTGTGGGGGATCTGAGTGGCTCAGAAGCAGCAGGGAAGAGGGTCTTGGACCCAGCCACACGAGGATCATCAGCTGCAGCAGTAATTGCAGAAATTTTCTCCATTCCAGCTCTACCAGAGTCCTGACAGCGCTTGCTGCAGAAAATCTGACTCTCTTTATCTAGAGCTGTGTTCTAAAAACAAACAAAAAAAAACCCAAGGCAAAATATGAAAAGAGCAGTTAAATCAAAACCCTGTCTTAAGTGTTAAAACAATCTACAAGACATTAAGTGCATGCATTAGAGCCAGAAAAAAAGGAGAAATACAATTAGAAATCTTATGTATAATTAATTGTAGTGTTTTGTGGTGTTGAATTTGGAAAACATATGGAAAACTCATCTTCCAGACATATGTTTGCCATGATGGTGCGAGTTCAAAATTTTGTCTTGCAAGTCTGATGTGGAAAAAAAAATGACGAGTGGTTATGATACAGCAGGAACTCTTCATACTAGCTATTAGCAAAATTTATGTACCTGTGTTTTTGCAGACACAAGGAATCACATGATGCTTAGTGAAAACTTAATACATTTTTCTGTAACAAACCACATGGTACAGAAATGTATCTGTTTGTGAAGATGACAGATGAAAACCTAATGATTTTTTCCTATATTAAAGAAAAGGGTTTACTTTTCTGCTTGAGAGTAGGCAAATGACCTCTTACGAAGCTGACACGGTAGCAAAAAATGTATCATTTCTGAATATTATACTTAAAAATTAGTTTACTGGAGAAGAAAGTAGCAGGTTAGAATGAAAACTGAGAACTCTGTAGTGCAGTAGGTGGATTATCTGCAGTATGTGGTGTGTCTGCTGAAGCTGACAACTTTCATACCCTCTGAAGGATACTGCAAGTTATATTAAACAACAGTGCAATGTTTAATTGCTAGTGGAATGTCTAAAGTGACCTAGAGAGAAATGTAGTAGTTCCTGTGTCAAAAATATATGTCAAAATTGCTTTCTAAGACTTGGAAGGACAGCGCAATTGGTATTGTTTCACAGTTAGAAGGCTGATACTGATCATTATAAATGCATATACTTCCTGGCTTAACTATTTACTTTATGGAAGACCTTCAAGTACGAGTGGTAATACAGATTAATTAAGTTCTTTGTAGTTTATTCAGTTATGTACAATGGTGCAAGGTACACGGGTCATGTACATCTTGGGCTTTCTACAGTAATCCACAAATGTGTGACACTTGAACTGAGGAGCAGAGCACAAATACATGTTTCACCTTTGTGGCATCCCCTGCATATGTATGTGTAAGCATTATACAAGACTGTTATGTGGAATTCATATTTTGAGCTGGGATGTGCTAACTGTAAAGTAAGGTCAGGTTCTCTGCCTTTTCTTTAGCAATTTCTTCTTTTGATTGCTCAGGAGGACTTGCTTTACTAATGTGAAAATTTCTATGTATTCTTAGTGGAGTTTGTTTAATACGCTTCACTAAAATATGTGGGTTTAGATACTGAAATAATTTTCTGATACAAGTTAAATTTAGCATGTATTTTTTTTCAGATGTGGTTTATTGCATCAAAGTCATCAAAGACAGCAGAAATAAGGTACTTATCCTCTTTTTTCCAAACTGATCATATAGCTTGGTAGTGAAAACTTATTTCATTATGTGGTACCTGAATTCAAATTTCTCTTTTACCTGACGTGGCAGAGAGAGCTGGACTAGTAGCTCCGATTTCTCAAATAGAGGACTTCTAGAATTTGTAGGTGGGTTGTTCTGGAACAAGACGGTGTTCTGTCATACAGATGGTGGGTTGTTCTGGAATCAGCCTCACTCAGACTCTTCCACTGAAACTATTTTATTTTGTATAATGATATGGCTGTGTGCTGGGGCAAGGGAGGTAGCAAGCAGCCTCATGATACCCCTCCTCCCCCAGTTCCCAAAAAGAAAAGTTTTAAGTATTTTGAATTCAGGGTGTTTTGGTTTTTGGTGGTGTTTTTGGTTTTGTTTTTTTTTTTTTTTTTTAATTGAGTTACAACATTAGTCTACATGCATACAGGTACAAGGAGAAAATTCAGTAGTACACAATTGAATTCTCTGCTACTACTAATCAACTCTGCAAATGGGGCATGCAGGGAAATGACTAACTGAACTGTATCTAGGCTTTTGAGATTAGCTATGATGTGCAGGAGTTTTCTTATTATCAAAGTAGCTGCTATGCTGGCAGGATTACATTTCCTCTTGCTTGCTGGAAAAAGAGTTGTGAATAAACAGGTATCTGCTATTCCAGTGGCAGGATAAGTTATTTAAAAGGGAAAGGAAATGCTTTCAGTTCATGCTGATGGTGATTTCTCCTGTCCTGTCTTCACAGCAGCCTTTGATAGTTGTCACACCTTGCACATAGCAATACATACCTATGTAATGCAATTTAGGATTTTTTTTTTTTTAAAGATTGAAGAGGAGGCTTAATTTTACTGTTGCTAAGTAAGAATGGTTTTTATTAATGTAGGACTGATTGCCTTCTGACTAGCCCTGTGATACCATAAAGGCTGAAGTGATAGTTAAAATTTTTATTTTAAATGGAAACAATGTTTATTTCAGTGGTTTTGGTTTTTTTGGTTCTGTCTTCATAGATTTCCATCTATTTCTAATTGCTTCTGGATATTGTAAGATACAGACATGCACAAAATTACTCCCAGGGGAATATGTCTGAGGAAGTAAAAAATAGCTAGTTATATCAGTGTTTCCTTAGAATATTTCAAATATACATCACTTAATACGGAAAACTTTTTTGTAAGTGTTTAAAAGATTTTCCTTTACTGTTTTTGTGTGGCTGTAAAGCTCACTCTTTCCACTTCAGACTGGCTGAGTTATTTCTCCTTTCTTCTTGTTAAAAATGGAGAACATGTATTTTTTGTGCAGCAGAACAAAGCATCGCAGTTAGTACGTACCATTGCCTTGGACCTACTCAGAGGAAAGCAATGCAGGCATTGGGAAAGGAGGAAGAAGGAGGGAAGCAAGGGACAGAAACTAGACTTACTTTAAGCAGAACTAACACAATTGCAACAAATTTAGATTTACAGAACAGTTTAAAATTGACAAAAAAAAAAGGTAATGAATTAATAGCAACATGCTTTTAGGGGCAGAAAGAGTCTCCTGTGCAAGAACACTGAAGTAGGTATGTGCAGTTTTACTTATCTGCCACATGATGGTATTATCTGCATTGGCCAGATGACAATATTTGAATGAAGTGATGCTAAAAGGGATTCCATTAAATATGCAGATGGACTGATATAGCAATGCACTGCAATACATGAGAATTACAATACTGTGCTTGTCTGAATCTGAATGTTTTTAAGCAATGAGTGCTAGTACAAGTGAAGAACTCAACATGAAGATAACTAAATTTCAATGCTCTAGATAAACCAGGGCAAGAATAACAAATTGGGGGCTTAACCCTCATTAGATTACAGTGTTTTGAACAAGAAATTACTTTTCCCTTCAGCAATAACTGGGAGCTGCATTCAGAAATAATTATGCATTTACATCCTTCCATACCTGTTAGAAGAAAATAAGGCAGGAAAAGGGAAAATGAAAAGTTTTAACAAGGTGCACTTTCCTGGCTGAAGGAATGTCAGTAGCTAACAGAATCAGAAAAAAACCCACACCAATAAGAAGCCAGAAGCTACGCTGTGTCAGAGATCTGAGACAGGCTTAAGTGGCATGCAAGTTGGAGAGGGGCTGAGAGTTAGAATTAAAATTAAGATTGCTCTTATTACATATAGTGCATTTTATACCAGTTTTCAGCTTCAGGCTTATCCATAGTCTCAACAGTATAAAGAATGAAGCTCTGAAGTCCCTCTCAAACTGTCAAGTCAAACTGTCAAATGAAATGTAGACAACAGCATGAACCTGAAATCCATTTTCTGACTTCTCTCATTTTTATTTTTATGTTACCACTTTTCCTACATTTAAATCTTTGGCCTATTTAATTCCACATAAATGTATTTGCAAAAGCATGTATGTATGCAGAAACATTATTTAAATTTACCTACTTTCAGATGATTAAAACAATTCTTTGTTAATAGAAGTGGGGTGGACTTTGAAAGTAATTAATACTAATGGGGAGCGGTGGGGGTGGAAATCACTGTTATGTTACTTTCATAGATGGTTTTATTTTTCTTTTAGTAACTGAAGATACTCTTTGTGCGCAGTGTCCATCCTTGCATTAGACAAGAATGGACCACAATAAGAACAGAATAGCAGCTCAATCTCTATAGCAGTTGCATCTTCTCTGTAAATGTGACTGGTCAATTACAAGTGCAGTTCTGAGTACTGGTAGCAGTAAACTCCATTTCTTCTACCATGATTCACACATCTGCCTTCTGGAATTACTGTTTATGTAAGTTCAACTATAGGTCACAGGGTTCCTTTGTATGCTTTGAAGAAAGTTCCCCATTAGGGAACAGAAAAAACATAGAAGGGGTTAGATTGGGACAAAATTAATGTGGTAAACATTCAATAGTATGAAGAAAGTTTCTGAAATGGAGTCTGGTTTCCCAGCAAGCATTGTGTTGAGCAACAGTATGCTCAAGACCAAGTAATACTTGGTCGGGCACAGGGGAAGAGACTACTTAATTAACTAGGTGGTCAGTATGATAAAAAATTACAGTTTTTATAATGAAAGATTTCAAATTGTTAATAAGCTTCATTTCAACATAAAACTACTTAGTGTTTACATGTTTCTGTTTGAAAGCTTGTTTTTATAGCTTAGCTAGCACACTGTGATAGACTTGGTTGCTCTTAAGCGATGATAAGACAATCCACACTATACATAAATAAAGACTAGAATTAGAGACTATTCTAGCTTTGCTTTTGCTATTCTTGCACCACACATGCTCATAGAGCACTGTTAGGAAAATATGCAAAGTATGATATCAATGTATAAAAATGTTCATTTTTCTTACCATGATGACAGAAACCCCAGCAGATGTGTTATTTTGCTTAGGTAGGGTGTTATTAAAGTGCTGCTTCAGTTTACCTGTTACTTCAGCTTGCATATTATTCTCCTGGGAAGCATCATCCTGTATAAGAATAAACACAATATCCAAGTTAGGAAAAAACCAAAAGTATGTTTGAATGTAACTGAGTAAACCAGATTTTTTCTATTATCCTCAGATACTTCCTGCTTTTTAATGTGAAGTAAGCGTTCAGACAGGCAGCCCAAAAGTGAATGCACTCTGCTACATAAGATGCAGTTCAAATGGGTTAAGACAAATTACAGAGGAAAGGAATGTAGCAACCACTGTTTTATGTATGAACTTCTATTTCTTAAAATGCCATGTGGCACTGTATACTTTCAGTCCATTGATTTGTCCCACAATTATAAGCTGCAAGTTTGATTCAAGCATGTTAAAAATAAAAAGCATATTTGTCATTTGGCTTTCTTTTAAATCAGCATTTTAAATGGTTCATCACATCCTAAGTGTGGCAACATTATACAGTACCATAAATACATTTGAGAGGAGCTGTTATGCATAGAAACACTCGTTATAGCTGTCTTCTCTTGTTTGAGGGAAATCCACAGATCATATTCAGTCCCTCTTTTAAAACGTGTGTGGAAATAAACATTGACTATGTACATGTAAATCTAGTATTTATTAATAATGAACTGATTTTAAATCAATAAGCAATGCACTTTGGTGTTCCCCACTGCTGCTGCCCAAAAAGATGAAGGACCTGGCAGCCACCAGCTTAGTGCCTATGTTAAATTAGATATTTTATTTGCTAATTTTATTTGTCTTAGGAAGCTTGAAGTGCTTCAAGAAACATGACATCATACTTTAAGTAGCATTGCAGCAAGTAAGATGCCAACGTGCACAACAGTGCTTCCACATACACATTTTTGAGATGACTGTTTTCTAGGTTGAAAGTGAAATAACAAAAAAGATGACCAAGTCACACATCTGCCTGTTGTGTTATGTTTAAGCAGGGTTGTAGCAACCCCCAGCACCTTCTAATTGCAGTCAGCAAGTGATACCCTCACACTATTCTTTCAGAGCACAGAAGCTAACAGTGCTGTTAGAGCTGAAGCTACCTTCAGACTCTTGCTGTTCTCTTTTATGTAGAAATGGGACTAGTGGTTCAATAAACAGAAATAGGCATAGTAGAAGTGTATTGCTGCTTCTGAAAACTACACTTTAATGGTTAGATTTACAGATTTAATATTGAATTAGAGACAAGTAAAATGTAATTTACTCACTGACACCCAGGGATGGCTTAGGATCTGTGCTGCTGTATATCGGGCTTCTGCATTCACATGTAACATCAGGCTAATTAACTCCTTTATTAAAAAAAAAAAAAGGAAAAAAAAAAAAGAAGAGTTTAAGGAGAGTGGGGAAGGATATTATAATGGAAAACACTGTTGCACCAAGTTCTTCTCAGTGGAATTTTCTTGCTACCTGGGTGAAAGAAAAAACAGCTTGCACTGATACCAGAACCAGTGTCTTTAGCGGAATAAAAACTTCGCCCTTTAGGTTTAAGAGTATGCTGGACAGCATATTTCATATCAACTTCCTTACTGTATTCATGTTTCACTGAGTCTTGAAACCAGATGAAGAGGAAATGTTAAAAAAAAAATCAGCTATAATGTTCCAGTTTGTTCTCTATATATTCATGCAGGTGACCAAAATGAAAACAAACCTGGGACAGATGAGATCCACTATGGGCAAAGTACATGCACATAGTAACAGTACATAAAGAGCACAAATCAGAGGCAAGAAACTGCATCTGAAATTCAAGAAACTGCTGAAATTATTTGAAAACTATGTTCTGTTCTGTGTTGCTCCAGAAGAATAAAAGACATTTAACTCATTTCATCAGCTAAGGATCACCTGGTATAGGAAAAAGCAGATGGATAGAAAGAGAAAAATGCTTAATTCTACTAATTATACATTTAATCTCAAAAGATTTGGTATTGTGGCTTTCATCATATTTTAGAGGCACTAGAGCAGGTGTCTTTAGCTTTATCAAACACTTCCGTGGGCCTTCCATTAACGGTGCCTACAGATACGATAAACCTGAAGAGGTCATTGATACAAAGCAGTCAGTAAAATAATTAAAAAAAAAAAAACAAACCAAAAACCCAAACCAACTTTCATCAGTTGTTTATTCATTCAAGTTTTTTCTCATGCAACTAACAACTAGTTTACTGGTGTAATTCCTGGTTCTACGAGCCTATTAAGACAAATATGTCCCCCTCCCAAATGAACAACTTCATGTACTTGGAGCCAAATCCCCCCTCGAAAAACTTTCATAGCCTCCAAATTGTCAGTCTTCATATTCTTATCAAGAGTATTTAAAGAAGATTGTTCATCACTTCTTCAGTTTTGGGAAATGGCTTCTTCAGGCAGATAGTAACATACCTAAGTGAGAGGTTTCTCAACCGGCCAAGTTATTTAGTCTGTGTAAGTCTGAAGTGAAAAGTCACCTTTAGTACCAAGATCGACAGCCTTGTTTGTTCAGAATGCATGTCTGGAAGAGCATGAGATGATTGGGGCTTGGGAAATGTTGGCAAATGGATAAACAGCCATTGGGAAATGCAGAAAAAAAATGCAACTTCTCATTGGCTGGATAACAAATAATCTCCACTTGCTAATTAGAGTCCTCAGATATCATGCAGAGTACGTTACTGAATTAGCTTGAGAAGTGGGGCTTAAAAGGTGGAACCTTTATCCTGCAGACAATCATTTTAAACACAAATGGCAATGATAACATAAGAACTATTAGCAATGGCAAATCAAGCTGGCTGCATCTTTTGAAAAGAAGTTCTAATAACTGGCTCAAGTAAAATAGGAACAAATTATGTCAATTGCATTCAGTCCACAAAATAATAATTTTTCTTTTTTAGAAGAGATAGGAGGGAAAAATTCAGAGACACTTATTTTACAGCTGAAGCACTGAACCTGCTATAATAGTCCATCATTAAGTAAACTGAATAGCATGTGATGTTCACTGAATGCAATTGGCATTCTGCCACACTTACTTACTCAGACAATAACATGATGGCCTGCAAAACCTGAGCTTTCATCAAGCACTGTTAAGCTAGCTAACTAAAAAGGCACAGCAGCTGGAAGTGGGTAAGAGTCTGTTCTGAATGTTCTATTCTGCCTTTCCAACAGAGCAGAGTCTTTTCAGTGGCTTGTCAGAAACACTATTTCAGGTTGGAAAACATATCAGTACCTTTGCTGAATCAGTGATATTATCCCAGTAGGGAGAAGGAAATTCCAGCTTCCCAACAAGTATCTGATCAAAGAGGTCTTCCTGAAGGTTGTTTTCACTGTAGAACAGCAGTAATGAAAAAGATAATGAGAAAGAAGAAAATTTGTCATGTGAATTTTTAACTTGATTTGGGGATGGAACAGAAATTATGTTATATCAACTACTATAAATGCATAATTTGCAAGTTCATACAGTGGCAGCACTTCTGAGGTGTTTGCCATAGTTACGCTGTCAGGAGCGATGAGAACAGAAAAACTAATATATTGAGGTGAAAAATATGTATTGAAGTGACCGGAATTCCACTGGAATAGGGACCACATATCTAACATACAGGAACAGGAAAGGTAGTTAAAAAATAAGTCACTTTGCAGCCTAGTTCTAAAGGACTTGCTAGAGAAAGCATATGATAGGGGGAAGAAGTGTAGAGAAATGAGCCTCTTCTGTTAAACTATCACAACAGGAGAATTTTCAAAATCCAAAGGGGAAATATGGAAAACACGATACATTTAGTTTACTGAATATTGTATTCAATATCAGGCTACTGATATTGAAAGAATAACTGCTTTTGTATCAAACCCATGGTATCATGAATATTCAGGGACCAATGGCAGTGGGTTTTTTGGTTTTTAACTTCTCTTAGTTACCCCTAGCCACTTTGAACATCCACCCAACCTATTTCTGTAATGAACAATTTACCTCTTGGCTTGGTTTTGCAATAAGTATTTATTAACCTTGGTTAAGACCTGATTCTAATAGCATGGTATGGATATACTCCATGCCCAGCCCCCAAACTCTATTTGAAGCAATTGCCATCTGTTTGTAGAATATATCTTTCAAAACATGTTTTCAGTTTTAAACATGAACTAACCACATGCAAAAAACCAATACCTAAACTAAATGATAATTTTTCCATTGACAATTGTTTATATTGTATTCTTTGCAAAATATTCTTATTCAGTCTGGTGAGTTTTAGTTACAAACTAAGTATTTTGCTGTAAAAATGGACAAACAGACTGTGCACAAATAACTTATAAGTTAAGAGGAGAATTCCCTATTAAAATGTGCCAATTCCCTCTCATTCCCTGGCAAAAAAATTGCTGAGGCACAAAGCATATCCATTTGATTTTTAGTAGAACTCATACATATTGTGACATTGAGTAGCAAGAATCATGTTTGCAAACTCCATCGCTCATATGACACTTATCAAAAAGATTAACAAGGCTAAAAATGCAACATAAGCAAATTCTTCCCTTCACCTCAGTTTTGCCATTAACCTTCACCCTCAACACTACAAACCAGTAAGCTGCTGTGTCCAAACAGAAACACTAGAGGGCAAAGTATACACGTTCATTGAACTGCTATACACATAGCAGACAAAAGGAAAAGAAACTATGCCCTCACACCACCATATCCCTCCACACAGCAGTAAACCAGTTGCTCCCTTAGAAAAAGAAGTAAAATTCATCCCAAAACCGACAAGAGGAACATGTGAAAACAATTTTAAAAAAGAACAAAAGGGTAAAGAAAATGTGTCAATCTATCTGATCAATTTTTTTCCCCCAAGATGAGATCTCCCCTTCAGGGAGATAGGTAAGACTCGCTTAGAAAGAACTTGGTTCTTTACTATTTTTCCCTTTGACATACAGGAATACTCACCTGCGAAATGGTGGAAATCCACATAACAGTATGTATGTGATCACACCTGCAGCCCAGATATCCACCTTTAAGCCATATCTGAGAAAACAAGACTGCGTTACTTGTGCTGGATTAAAAAAAAGTCATTCCAATCAAATGATTACATTTACATGAATATATATTGTTACATGTATATATATTGAATATATATATATGTTCTAAGCTACTTGCTGATGATGTGGAAATGTATTTTATACCTAAGCATCATTTTACTTAGCATCCTTCACAGTCTTTAGGAAACCATGATAACATCATTTTTCATTGATTTCCACCCCCCCCTCCCCCCCCCCCCCGCATAAGCCTCAAGGCTCTCCAGGGTCTTCTGAATACAGATTCAATTCAGTATCAAGGTTTCCCAATCCAGAATCACTAATGATAAAAGACAAGGATGTGCTTTCTCAGTTCCCATATTGGAGTAACTATCTCTAAGGTTATCATATGTTGCTAAGCAACAAGAAAGATACCAATTCTCCAGTCTCTTGAGTGAGTAACAGAGGGAAAAAGAACTGCACTTTTCTTTTAAAGCACAGAAATTAAAACACTAGAGGTCAAAAAGAGGCCTTTCCCATTCTTTTCTATCCAGCAGATTCAGTTTGTCAAGACGTAAAACATGCAGATGAAGTGCCCTTTGATGTTTGAGCTCACTGCAGCTGTGAAATATTTCTCCATATGACAAATGCACTGAACAATGCTTGAAACAATACAACAAACCTCCCTCCATTATGAAGACCAAATTCAGAATGGTCACAGGTATGTCAAGAGTCAGCTAGCATGGAATGGATGTCTAATAGGTCTAAAAGGAAAGACGACTTGTGAAATTCTACCATTTTACCAAATTATTTTGTATTTATACAACCATGTGTTAAATTCAGGAAAATGGGGTTGTTTAATAAACCAACAGTTATCAAATAGCATGTGTCACCCAAACAGGATCACTTGAATCAACGTGATCTAATTAGACCTGCTCTGAGAACAGGTTTAGACTAGGTGACCTCTAGAGTCTCTTCCAATATAAATTATTCCGTTTCTAACAAACATGAACACTGTGTTTTGCTTGTCTGTTCTGCCCCAGGCAGCTGCCACAGCTGGTACAATGGGCACTGAATGGTGAGGTGAGGCAGGGAACATAAACCAAGAAACTCTACTGTGCCAGCGCTGATCCTAGGGAGATGGTAAGGAGACAAAGGTGAATTCTGGGAGTAGGGTGAGCAAGGAAGCTGGCCTCTTCAAGGAACTGAATGATGCCTGTTTTCTCATAGATGGTTTGGTTACAAAAATACGGCGGACCATCCTATTAGAGCATTCTAGTTCTTACAACAGTTAGGAGCTACCTGCCAAAAATAACTGGTTACAAGACTTATGTCTTAGTCATCCTCACCCTGTCTCTGCAATGATTTCTGGAGCCACATATGTGGGTGTACCACAGACGGTATATAAAGGTCCTTCAACCACAGTTGCCAGTCCAAAGTCTCCTAACTTCAAAGACTTGGTTCCATCTGGATATTCACATACCTAGAATCAGCAAAATAAAAACAGAATGAGGAGGAGAACATCTGCATTTTTTAGATGCTTTAATTTGTTTGGAAAATAATAATCATCGCACCAAGAAGATGGGAAAAAGAGGTAACTTCCACAGCCCTGTAGGGAAAGAAGAGAAAAATGGTATGACCATTGATTGCCACAGTGTGGCTGGAGCTAGTGTTCAACCGAGCTGTCTGGTAGCTATGTAGGTCAGACCATGATATAGCCTCAAGCAACTAGAGAGGGAAAAGAAAACCCAATCCTAGAATGCTGAGAAGTTTTAAATGTATTAAGAAAAATATAATACTATGCTTCCATTTGATGAGTTTAAAATGGGATTGGCAGCTACAGATTTGTTTAACATCTCTCACTAACTTAGCATAAATTTAGTCAGTTAGCGTATTGGATATTTCATTGGCAAATGTCTTCCCTAAGCTTAGTCTAGGCAAGTTCAGTACAAGAGTGAGAAATCTGACTGAGAAGTGTTTAGGTTTCTGTGCAGATCCAAGTGGATCTTACCAAAAGCCCCATAAAGAATCTAGCACATCTTGTTCTGAGTCATTTTGTTGATGAAAGAAGCTAAATTTTTAACAGAAACAAAAGTGTTATATGACAGTGATAGCAAGAGTAAATCAAACCAGACCAACACCAAAGGAAACATCCCTAATAAATTAATCTGTTTTGTTCTTAAAGTAAAATGTTTATGTCAACATGATTTCAATGGGATCTAGTTTCTAGAATGTAGGACTCCAGAATCTCCAAAATGGCTGAATTTATTTGGTTTCCTCAAACAACTGAATACTGCCAAGGCAGCAATATCTTCCTTCATTCCCATGTGTAATTCATATCATTAATGGAAACACTTGTTCTCCTTGATATAACACCTTCATATCTTCTATTACTCTTAGTGTTTGTATTTTTAAAAGCATGGCTAGTGAAGACAATGTAATTCAGACAGCTGGATGACCCTGTGCAAAAGAACTAACTACTTGCAATTATAGGTAGCAACTGACAGGAATTATTTGCATTCAATACCAGTATGTTATCTTAACATTCTGCCACTGTCAATCACAGTGAATAAGATTTGCATCGCTTTAGGCTTTCTAGGCAGAAAGGACATTTGTGCCTATTTATAATTGATTCAATCACTAATGAGAGCTTAAAATTTCTTTGGACTGGCTGTGTTTGAAGATGCACCTACTAGTAGTAAGTAAGACTTCCACCTTCATTTTCTTTCTCTTAAGTGCCATGTTGGTGTGACTACATTTTCCAGGAGAAGCCCCCCGCCCTGCTTCCTTTTGCTAAACAATCTCATTTATTTGAGGCCTTATTTAAATTGCTAAACACTGTCAGTAGAATTAGTTGGGAAAGAATTGACTATTAATTGGAAAATATTTTCAGCTTATAGCCCTATCCTTGTAATAGTTCAAAATCCGGCCTGGGATAAGCCATGACTCCTACTCTAGATGCAAGCTCATTAAACAGGATTGAGAAACGCCTACCAAGTGTTAATGAAAGCTACTAGCATTCCTGACTACAGTAGCTCAGGCAGGGGACATTATGGCCCTGTTTGTTCAGTGCACAACACGTAATATCTAATACCCAATATGTAATATGTAAGTATAACCTCTGTGTATAAGCAAGATAGCATGCTGTTCCCATTCTGTGAACTGTAGTCTAAGCAGTTCCCAAAGCAGACTTCATGGTAATTCTTGTCAACACAGCTATTTTATGTCTGTGCTGAAAACAAAAGTAGTCAGTCCCCTAGGACAAAATAAATGTATGTACAGAGTTAATTCATGGCTAGAATAGTGGTAAATCGTCAGAAAGATGCTCCTACTATGACAGTGAAAGAAAAAGAAAAAAAAATTGCTTGAGATAACCATATGATCATTCAAAGAAATGGCACTCAGCCCACCTTTTCTCCCACTTGCAAACTATAATAAATAATTCATCAACATAGCTTTAAAATTCATTGTTTTGTGAGACAATACTCCTGCTTATCCAAATGGCAGCCAATCAAAATGTAAATAAAGATAGGTCTAAGGACAGGTTTGAGCACAGCTCACTTGGGTTATGGTGATTGCTATCTCATGGCAGAAGATTTATTTCATACATACTTACTCTAAATTAATATTCCTGCTGTTCTCTGCTCAGCTCCTTGACATTTATATACAAGCATTTGCATTAATGAGAACAAAGTAAGATAAAATATTAGAAAATAAATGGAACATACCAGGAGATTTTCTGGCTTGATGTCTCTGTGCACAATGTTGAGACCATGAAGGTATTTCAGTGCACTGGCTAGATTGTAAACCATTGCACTCCCATCTCGCTCTGTGTATTTTGTAGAAGAAGTGATAGCATCGAATAGATCTCCTCCCTAAAGTAATGGAAAGATAATAGATCACTACATGAAAAATAATTAAGATGACTGTATTTATTTCATAAAAAAAACCGTGTAAAATCTTCCTGTACGAAAGGCATGCTCAAATGCTTATTAAACAGTAAAAAAATTATTTTGCTGAAAGATGATCTTGTCACGAAGATACCAGACTGGGACTTGGGTCATCTACATTAAATTTTCAACTGTACTCCAGGCTTCTGGTGTCTGAGTTTGGGCAAATACAGCTCTTCTCTGTCTTGATTTCATTCTGTTGATCTTCCTACCTTTGTTCACTCATTTATATTACCTACAGGTACAGGCATACAGTTTCCCTTTTCTTCATCTAATCAATATAATACCTTTACATAGCAAAAAACAGCCCTGATTTTGAGAAAAGCCTAAAGGAATGTGAATTAGCCTAATAATAAAAAGCTTAATGTAAAAAATATTCAGCAATTGTAATGAACTGCAAATTGGAATTTCTGTAGATATTGCAGAAATATCAAATAAATATAGCTGAAGAGGACAAACAACATAAGCATGATCTTTTCCAACCTAAATGATTTTATGATTCTATGACACACCTAGAGTGCAGAACCTACAGGTGATTTCTGAAGTGCCAGTTGTGCAGTCTGATTATAGACGCTCTATTCCTCTTAGAATACATAACAATATGTAAGTGTGTTACTGATGCAGCATTTCCAGTCATTGACACAAATTTTATGTGGGTGTCTCTATGATGGTTACCCTGGATACATCTGTAGGAGTGGGTGGCATTCCAAGCAAGGCAGCAATTCAGGAAATACAGGCCAAGATGGTGGTGTATTAAAATATAAAAAAAATAGTGTCTTAAAACCAAAAAAGCTTCTACTATATAAAAATAACTTCTAGCAAGGAAAAGACATGGATAGGCTACAGAAATTATGAATTCAACAACTACAGACTTTCTTCAGAGTTTCCCAGTCTGGCAACCATTCTAGAAGGGACTCTTGAATCTAGCAATGTTTCAGACAGAAATAAAAAGTCATGATGATGATATATATTATTTGTATCTGACATGCCAATCAAGCTCATGTACAGTGTTGCTGTGTATGTACAGAACACAGACAAGAGAGTGCATAACTAAAACTTGATGCAACTTGTGTTTTTGGCTCACAGGGTGACAGCAAAATGAAGATTTTTGTTTTCTCTATACATGTATGAAAGCAGCATCTATTTTCTGGTGCATTGGAAATAAGATGAGTGAATGTTTGATATAAGCAAAACACGTGAGATTTTTTGAGTTTTATTTTGCTGGACCATAAACACTTGAGTTTAAACTATTTGTTATATCTATTGTCTACTAAGATAAATTAATTAAAAAGAATTTGTTTCTTTAAAGCAAATTATTAAATAAAGATATTAGTGAAATAAATGCAGGTGTTCTGTCAGTAAATGCATATCGCTATTACCCCCACATATTGTAAACATGAGATAAAAACCATTATCCACTTCTCTCTAGACTGCACATATTGCAAAATTACCTCAGATCTGTGTAAGTAGTCTAATTACAACTGAAGAGATGTAAATTCCATTAATATAACTGAGGGACAAGAGTATTTGCATGATTAAAAATGCAGGTTGCCACTGAAATCTTATCTCAGTTATCACTGATTATGTCTCCCAAGATTTTAAAGTTCCTAGATACTTCTCAATTTCACACCAACACAGAGAATTTAAAAAAAAAAAAAAAAAAGTCTCCTTAGTCTTACCTTGACCAGTTCCATCACCAGGTAGAGTTCTGTTGGGGTGTCCATTTCCTCTATAAGCATAATGATATTTGGATGCTTCACTCGACGCAGAATAGACACTTCATTTTCAATCAGGTGTTCCTGTTCAGAAAAGAGGACGGAAGTTTATCTGAATAGACGTGAAATTGCCAATTCACTTTTCCTTTGATCAGCTGACCACTGATCACTTGATCAGTGATCACCCTTTTTGCTGTTTAATTTATATAGTAGAGGGTTGTTGTCAAATGCTGGTTTTTAACTTGCATTTTAGCCCAACTGTACATCATCATTGACCATGTTTAATTTAAAATTAAATTAAAATACCATATTTCATACACATAACCAATGAGATAGCTCTGAAAAAAGACCCCAGAACATGACAGCAAATCAGGAAGTGCAGATTATATTCTTATGTGGGTATTATGAGGTAAAATTAAGTTCAGAACCCCACCGCCCCGAGCTGGATCTTTGTAACCTCCCACCCCCAATCAATAGTTATCATGTTCTTGATCCTCTCCAGCCTTCACCTCTCATTTAGTGTAGGTTACTCAAGGACAGATTACCTAGGATTTATGTTCAAGGACTTTATTTTTTAAAAAAGTTGTGGATTATAGAGATGAAAAATATTATAACTGCTTTGGTTATGGATTTCAGTTCATTTTATAGGTATGTTCACATTTACAGTCTGCAAACTATGTAATAGCTCAGCTAAGTCTTTGTAGCTCCAACAGTTTAACAGCACACAGATTGAGTTTAATTTCCCCTTCCCCATACTTCTGAGGAAGTAATGGGTTTCAGGAACAAATTAGTTCCAGAATGTTTTGTTTTCTAGAACATCTTAGCATTTGGTTAACATGGAGAGCGAAGAAAATTACATGCCCCTTTCATGTGAAGAATGATTTGCATTTTCCTTTATAAATATTGGAATACAGATATTGTATTTAGCTTCACTGCAAAATAAGTAACAATGCTTGCATAAAATACTAGTTTCCTTACACTTTGGCAGATAACAAATCTTGTCACTGGACTTGGAACTTATTCATGTTTAATGCACTGATTAGTAGCATGCACTTCATGCATCTGTGAGCAGAGCACTAGAAGTAGCTGTGATCTGCTGTGCATAGGCAGTTTTGCCAAAGCTTTATGTGGCTATGTAACTCAGAAACCACATGCCATTTGTGCATCTCATTTCGTGAGAATATGGTGCGGCATATACGGGTTAAACAGTCACACCTTTGAAATTCAGTTTGAAAGAGCATCAATTGTCATTCTGAACAAACATATGTCTGATCCAAGCAAAGTGCTCTGGAGAAAAAAAACAAACAAACACGAAGCAATTTTGTTAAACACAATGCTGAATCTCATCAACAGACAAAAGTGAACAGCCACAGCATACTAAGACTTATGGATGGAAGCCTATAAATTCAAAACTAGCATTAAGAGTCCAAGCAAAAACTAGAATCTTATTATAGCTTTTTCCACCTAAATGACAGATAACATATTAAATTTATTATATCCATTAATTACAACTAAGGCACAATAGCTTTACCTGTGCTTTCTTTATTTCACTTGACTAAATTGTTAATTGATTTAAATAAAGCTCAGGTATAAGTAATGTTTATTTAAAATAAACAGTAATAATATTTTTTTAAAAAGGCTCCAAAATGTTGTTGAGCTACTGTTTTAATACCTGTCCTCAAAATGCTGACTAATATATATAGTTAGTTATTTTCAACCACCCCACTGTTTTTGCTATATTTTGTCATGTAAAAAAATAGTAATTCTCAAACTTGTTGTAATGTTCCCCTAGATAGTGAAATATAGATTTCAGTCTACATTAATATGATTTATTTACAGAGAAATTATTGTATAACTAACATTTAAGCTGCTTGTGGAAAATACACTAATCAATTGGATTCAAGTTTCAGGACATCCAAGATAAACGGCTAAAGAGCAGTGAGCAACATGGAAGTCACGCATATGGCTTGATGGGCCAGATGGGTGATTTTAAGGCAGGGCTTAAAAACATGTGAAACGGAGTAAGGAAGGAGTAAGCTGTAGCAAAATTTAATTATTTTCTTTGTTGGAATTCTTCCTGGACAGTTCTGCCACTGCCCTAACAGGTATAAACATCTTCATAACAACAGTCCTCTGCTTGTACATACACATACATCTGTAAGTAGCTATACAGACACAGGTCCTTTCAAAACTGACAAGTATGCATCCATGGGGTTGATTTTTTTTATTATTTGTTTGTTTTAAAGCAGTGAGAACGATAAATAGAAAATATGTTTAAACTCTGCTGTATAAAATGGATTGTCTATCTCTAGACCATTCTAATTTATGATACCTAAGCAGCTGACTTAGACAAGTAATAAAACACATCTAAAGTTGCAAGCTGTACACATCACCCAAAAGTTTCCTTTTGCAGTGAAACACACTGGGTCACCCTTTCCACAGCCAAAGAAATGGCAACATTTTAATCTCAAAAAGGTAATTCTAGCACTTTTTCTTGTGATTATACATTTTTAAGATTCCTTTCTAACTTTTCCCTTAAATAACATAGAGAATATGAGATAAAGTGATGGGGAGGTGGGAACACTCATCTCCCAGCACCTCATACACAGTTTAAACTCTACATAGATAAAACATTTCTGTTTGAGGACCTCTACTTAAAGCAAGTCATCACAGCAGGTAATGCATTAGTGTACAGTAATATACAGCTCCTCACCACACAAAGAATGTAGGAAAATGTAACAAATCTGTATGACAAGGTCACATTCAGCATTTGGAGCTCTGAATTACACTTCAGAGCAGTTACTTATTGTAATTGACAAAAAGGGTACCTTTGAATTAAAACCCTGACTTGGTTGCAAAGTCACCTCCAGAATCATTTCAGTGCAATCATTTACATAAAAAAATAAGGTGTTTGCATCAAAAAGTCCATCTTTTCGGTCATCCTTGAGAGAATGGCATATTTCCTACTCTCAAAGAGACTTTAATCCAGAGTTTGATTGCTAATTAATACTGTGCCCTCAGTGTTCTTTTAGCTAACATTAAACAATAATCCATTCGATTCATAAGTTCCTCAAGAGCTCTTTTTTTTTAAGGTATTGCAAGCAGTGAAAATAGAAGTATTTTATTTGTTGTTATCTGTTCCAATATTTAGTTTACATTCTTGGCTGTAGGTTGGAGGATTTTTCTTCCTTTTTTAAAATCTCTGTACTTGGGAGGAAGGTGAAGAAGAGGTCTGACACTTTCAGATACTTGCTTTGATTATGTAATGTAACATGAACATCCAGCTGGTCTGCTAGAGAGACAATTTTGGCCTTTTTTTTTTTAGCTTGAATTAAAAAGGCAGTTTAAGGAACCCTTTTGTTAAGAGCCTTTGTTATACAGGATGGTGAAACTACATAAACACAAAGAAATGGTTGAGAAAATTTTTTTCAAATCCATGTTCTGCATATAAAAGGAGCATGTACAGCCATGAAAAGATAAAAATAAGAGGCAGAGAGGGATGGGAATTACATAAATACACATATAGCTGCAAATTCCCTCTCATATTTTACAGATCAAAATCTTTCTAATATACTTTGGACACATATTGGCATTTTCGTTGTTAGTCTAATAAAACAGAAGACTGTTTTTTACTCTATTATCTAGTAGACTAACACTCACTACTTTTATTATTTGCTTCTTGCATACATTATCATCCTGTTAAACAGATATTCTGAAAATAGTCAGAAAACCCAAACACACCCACCATTTATGACTAATGAGCAGCTGCTAGTGCTGTTTCTGCTATTTTTCTTATACATGCAAATTGTTGTACGCTACCTTTCCACAGCATTTAGCCTTGTCTATGATCTTCAGTGCAAACTCCTTTCCTGTGGATCTAGCAAGAAAAATATGAGAACCATTAATTAGAAACTGGTCAACAAATTGTGGCATCATCTGTAAGAATACACATCATCATAACAGAAAGCCTTGACCCATGGAGGTTGCTGGCAGAAAATTCACGGAACCAACTTGATTTTGTTTTTTGTTTTCTCAGCGGCATTTGTACCTTCTGTTTCCCTGACTACCACAACCTAGCTCACTTTGTGTATTAATCCCAGGCTCCAGCTGCAGTTCATTCTTCTGTGACCTGGCACAATTCTCTGTCACTTCTCTAAGGCAACATGCAAAATTTGTCTTGAGCCTTCCGCTTAGTTTTGTTCAACTGGTAGGCTTTAAAGATAAAATCATACACATTTATGTGTAAGTGAGCAGAAGAAAGATTGATACCCTAGTGGAAAAATTCAGTAGGATTCAGCAGAGCTAAAAACCTATAGTTAATTATGGACTAGTCTAAAATCCCACAGAATATATTAGGCACTAATTTTAACCTTTTGTATTTCATTCATTCTTTACTTTTTTTTAGTATTCTATAGAATTCTATAACAGTCATCTAAAGTCCCATGACATTTAAGAGGGTGGTTATATACAAAGTAAAAAGGATTACTGTTTTCAGTAAATACTCTCACAGAAAGGAGCTCTTATTTGCCTTTTGTCTCCAAGAAGGGGAGAAAATGAGAGAAAAAAGCAACACAAATGAATTATCTTTTTTTTTTATCAAAGACAACATTACTACTTGTATTAATGATTAATTAAAAATCACAAGAAAATGCCATAAGACCCTGTTGCTACTATTTTGTGTTGTTTCAGTACCTACAGACTCCATGTGCATCAGAAGACCACTGGCATGTACGGTAAAAAACACTGGAGGCAGTTAAAAAAGCAAAAGTCAGGCATGTTTTTAAACTTCCAGGTTAATTTTCACTATACTTTTGGCATTAGATATAACTAGTCAAAATTAGTACCTTACAAAAAAAGGAACTGAATTAATGATGTCTCGCGTTCCATTTATCCATCAGTGAAAAAATGCAGTAGAGAATCTCTGCTCTGAAAGTGCAGCTGTATCCGCGAGGTTGTCATAGTTACAACCTGATCTGGTCTTTAGATAGAAGTGTTATCTAAATGGTATCTGTGAAATGCCATCCTCTTATATTATAGACCGGATGCAAAATCTACTACAAATACAGTGTGTACACTGATTCAGAATCACAGTTTATGCATTATACTAAATTAAGTGCATTATCTGAAAGCCTGCAACAACTGATCTGCAAAACCCACTTGGTAAACCTTTCGCACTTATGCTATGTAGAAAGAGGAGTTAACATTCACAAAGCCAATTCATCAACCAACTTCAAATCCCTCTTGCAAATGTCCCTTACTATAGCACCCTAGAAAAAACCCTGGATATCATCCACATAATTTGTGTGCTACTACCACTGCCTATCATACATGAGTATTGTCTGACAGGTTTCTGGTACTCTTCTGTCTAGCTGTCAGTGTCCATCTGTTGACTCATGTCTTCATATAAAGACATATAGGTACCCTTTACCCAAAGAGACCATCTTATTCTTTTTGTAGAACAGCTGGTATAATAGGATCCTGGCTCCACAACTAAGGCTTCTAAGCACAACATGATTAGAAATGAAGTATAATAATTAATAGGAATTAAAAGACAAGCATTTATAGTCGGCATCTCCTCTCTCGTTATTATTAGCAACTATTGTATATTTATTTTATATAAAATTCATTTAATAATACTTCACTAAACATAAAGATTGGATCACATACAAAACTAGATTTTTAAGTTTAATTTTGCTTTTTTTTTTTTTTAAATAATTGGAAGGTTGTTTTTCTAGTCCAGTTCCCTCGTTCCAAAAACCACAGATGACATTCTGAAACCCAAGTGACTTAGCAGCCCTTGTCCCATATTCAGTAGAACTTAAGTGATTTCCAAAATGCACGGTCGATATTCCTGAAAATAATAAATTATGTTATCTTATGCTTTCAACCTGTTATTTTTCATGAATGTTGTTCACTCTATAGATAACAAAGGATCTGTGGCCAGTTTCAGGACGCATGGCAAAACACTGAAGCATCATTCAATTTGGTGCCTGTGCCAAAACTTTGGGTTTTTAAACCATGGAAGAGCCTTTGAGAGACAAGGTATGCTGAGGCCTGATGGGATCCATCTGTCCTGATGGGGAAAACGCATCTCTGGGCAAAAGCTGGTGGGGCTGATCAAGAGAGCTTTAAACTAGAATTGATGGGGGAAGGAGATACCAACAGGATTGCAGTAGGTAAGCTAAAGGTTGGCATGGCATTGCCTGAGGATGGCAATGCTAGTGGGAACATTTACACTGCTCCTGGGAGCACAGAGAGCTCAGGAGCATATCTGAAATGCTTGAACACCAACGTACACAGTATGAGAAACAAAGAGGAAGTGTTGGTCAGCTCTCAGAGCTACAATATCATTGGTATTAGTAAGACTTGGTGGAATGAGTCCCACAGCTGCGTGCTGGGATGGAGGGCTACAGGCTGTCTAGGAGGGATAGGCAGGGCAGGTGAGGTGGAGGTGTTGTACTACATGTAAGGGAGAGGTTTGATTGTACAGCCCTTGCAGTTAGTGATGATGTAGCTGACAGCCTCTGGGTGAGGATTAGGGGGACATGTCAAAAAGGTGATTATCCTTCTGTATTCAGCATTGGTGCAGCCTCACCTTGAGTACTGTGTGCAGTTCTGGGCCCCACCATTTAAGAAGGATGTGAAGTTGCTTGAATGCTTCCAGAGGAAGGCAACAAAGCTGGTGGAAGGGCTGGAAGGCATGTCCTATGAAGAGCGACTAAGGACTCTGGGCTTGTCTAGTTTGGAGAAAAGGAGGCTGAGGGGTGACCTTATTGCTCTCTACAGCTTCCTGAGGAGGGGAAGTGGAGAGGGAGCTGCTGATCTCTTCTCCCTGGGATCCAGTGACAGGACACGTGGGAATGGTTCAAAGCTGCATCAGGGGAGGTTTAGACTGGACATGAGGAAACATTTCTTTACTGAGAGGGTGGTCAAACACTGGAACAGGCTTCCTAAAGAGGTGGTCAATGCCCAAAGCCTGTCAGTGTTTAAGAGGCATTTGTACAATGCCCTTAATAACATACTTTAACTTTTGGTCAGCCCTGAAGTGGTAAGGCAGTTGGACTAGATGATCATTGTAGGTCCCTTCCAACTGAAATATTCTATTCTATACAGTTTGACTCAAGCCTCTTATGTGTAGCTTCTTGCCAAATGAAATGGACAGAAATCCAGTTGCAACTCAGCTGGCTATATTGCCTTCTCACAGTTTTTGTAACAGACCTGCAGTCTTTAAAGCAGTAGGGACATGATTACACACTGATGTAATGCTTGTCAGGAACCAGAGTTTGTTGGCAGAAACTGTTCAAAAAGAAATAAAAAAAAATCAAGACCTTGGAGTCTAGATGTTAACACTGATGAGAAGCATTATCTTAAACCTGCACATGCAACAGGAACTTTTTTGGAGTAGTAATTGTAGCATCCTGAGATCACATTTAGCCATTTTTTTCTTTATCAGCAAGCACTGTACTCAGCTAATATCTCTAAGAGCTGCCACCTCAGTCTTTATTCCTTACTCTATAAACCTTGCATGCTTGTACATCACTTTCTCAAAAAAGTATTAAAAATAACAATTGTCATGTGCTGCTATAAACCAGAAGGGCATATTAGACATTGTGTTACATACCACTTGCCAATATTATTCTCAGTAATGGAGAGAAATAATGCAGATACAGTATGAAGAAACAATTCTCTTGAGAAAAAGCAGTAATGGCTGCAGAAAGTTATGGATTATAAGATCCATTCACCTATATTTCAGTAGAGGAGGCCCCAGGTTCAGCCTCAGTACCCAACCCTTTTGGCCCATTTGGATGACTCAGCAAAAGTATCTATGCATCTATGATGTGCTAAGACTGGAATGAGATGTTTCCATTCATAATTATCTTTCTTTTCATTTAAATAAAACCAGCAGATGAGGACCAAATAATAGAAACTGTTTCTGTAACCTTTATGGTTTTCACAGGCATTTGCTGTATTTGCGTACAAGTTGGAGATTCCTCATAATATTTAAGAAGCTGACATAACTCTGAGATTGATGAAGACAGCAGACGGTGGTTCTAAAAAATACACTAAGAAAGTGACAGTCAAATCATCTGTTATGTTTGCACTAGCAGCAAAGTGTGACACAAAGCTTGCAGAGGAAGGGCAGTAACACAGCACAGGTCTGTAAAGGTATCCTGTCTACCCCATGGGAAATCAGGCCCAAGAATATTTCAGAGTCTGGAATATTGAAAGGTTGATTTGAAAAGTCTCTGGCTGCTCACCACACTACCTCACAGAAGAAGCAAGCACTAGGGAGTCAGCAGCACAGGCTAGCAGCCACCAACTGCATGCCTTTAAGAATACTTTGCCCACAGTATACTGAAAGCTGTGAAAAATCATTTAAGCAGCAGGCAGTAGGGACACTACAGCAGCAGAATTGCTGAGGCAGAAGGGGGGGTGTCTCAAAGACTGTTGAGATGCCACATACAGTTTCCTGCCATCCACAACAGTCTGTTGTGTGAGTGGGTTTCTGAAGATCTGAGGGATTTCCTTAAGAGCCTCGATTAGAAGGTGATACCTCCTTTAGTTTTTGGGATAAGAAGACATGTTCCTCTGCTGGTCTCATATCTCTTTGCTGGAATAATACATAGGAAGCTCTGTGTGTTTTGCTATGCCTAGTTCTCCTGAAGTGCAGGCACATCTTTGCAACTGCTCTTTGCTTTCATCTCATCACATTTTCTATGAAATTATCCTAATGCACAGAGCTTTATCCAGTAAAATAAACAGCAGTACTGGACAGTTTACTTGCTCACCGTTCTACGCACTCCTTTACAACAGCAAAATTGCCATCACCAATCACCTTCCCCACTTTATACTTCTCAAGAATGGTAGATGACCCTGAGCACTTGTTTCCGTTCACACCTGCAAAAAAGGAAGGTCAATGATGCAAGCTGAAGAAAAGCGTCAGCAGGATGTAATAAATCCCCAATGGGTTCCACAGATACAGAACAGTCACAAATGCAAAACAAAACTTAAAAGTAAGCTGTTTTCTTCACAGCTTATTCCTTTGTTTTTATCTCAATCTAAGAAAGAACAAGCTAAGACTAATCAGAGTTGTTTGACCTTTTAACACACAAATCAAATATTACTATGTTTTTGTGCGGACATATTCTAGAAGTAATGAATGCAGTTAGAAGTCCTTAGCCTAAATATTTTGTGAACTCAAAATACTTTTTTTGAAGTATCTTTTTGCACACTCAAAGCAAAAATGCAAATAAGATTAATCTACAATGCATGTAAAAGAACCAATCTGCTGAATTCCTTCAAGTTCCCTTAGCTGTTGCTGAAACATCCAAAATGCAAATAAGTTTGATAGCTGCTTATTTCAGTATTTTTAAATTAAAAAATTGATTCTAAAATGAAATTTTAAAATAATAAAAAAACCAACATTGCTTTAAAGAGATAAGGAATGAAAGGTTAAGTTTAGCTAAGGTCAGTTGATGGGCTAGTGGTTCTACCTGAAGCACAATGTGCTGTTTTGAGGAGGGCTCCACTTTCAATCCAGCCACAAACACATTTCTGGTGATATTCTGCAGGTTGTGTTCAAAATCACTCAAATTCCTAATAGTGACTATTGAAGAGCAGGGTCCACTAATATGCTACCACTTGACAAAAAAAAAAAGAACAAAATTTATTTCCTAGCTTTACTGCCTTGATGTAGAAAACGCAATAACAATTTTTCCAAAATAAAGTTGTCGACAAGGTATCAAACATCTCGGAACAAAAAATGATTTGGAGTCATCAGAAACCACCTAAAGGTGCTAAACCAACTGTTACCTACAACAAAATTGTTGCAATGATTGTTAGCAATTATCGGTGTCCTACCTTCAGGACTCTGGCAATGGATTGATTCAGGTACACCATTCACATTGGAAGAAGATCCACCATGTGGAGGGATCTATGGAAGTACATAAGAACTTATTATTTCTGATGGTAAGTAATCACAAGAAGGAGCCAGACAAAAAAACCCACCCTAAAAACACCTATACAGAGTCAGTTTACTTTTCTACTCCCATCTTATTTTTATTCTTGCTTTCTTACAGTTCATCGTTGTAATACATCATTGACACTTGCACCAGTTTAAGATTCAGCCCTGATATTCCTATTTAGATAAGTAGTTGAACAGATTTCAGTAAACAGCAAAGCAAATTGCCTCCAGCTGCACCAAGTTCCATCTAAATACTGTAGAGCCAGTGTGTGTGGAGGCAACGTTCCCTCCTCGTTCTACACATGATCATTACAATACACTCTGCGTACATTTTCACATAAACCAGAGACAGCCATCTCCAGACAACTATTCAGTGGCCAGTGCAGCTAGCGCATGCTCTCATGCTGTAGTCTAACACATCTCCTCATAGCTGGCACTGTCTGAGGTTTCCCTAAGTGAACTCTGTCAATACATACTCTCTTTAGATTGGCACTGAAGCATGCTGGGAAAGTAATGTAGAAATGGTTGCATGGCCCTACTTGTTTTCATTTAAAGAAGAGACTTTTGGCATAGGTGGCCGGGTACATCTACAATAGTCGGATTTGCTAGGTAATCTAGAGGTCTATATTTTAGGTTATTATGGATGTGATGTTTTATGACATCTACAAGCATTTCAAGTTAGATGTCTGATACGCATCCAGACATAGATCCTGGTTTAGTAACTGTGACACTGTGTGAAAAACAAGTATCTAAATGATTATGAAGGATGAAGGATGACGAAAACTACTTTTGCTGCACTAACAACTTGTTACTCGATCTGAATCTTCACAATTCTACCTAAAGTCATCCTGTCATACTGCTCAGGGCCATACACAACAATCAATTATTCTTTTTTAAAGGGGTAGAAGCATAGGAATGAATGCCATAAATAGTAAAATGTACTGGATGTGTTCTATGCACACTGTTTTATAAGCTCTCCCATTACAGTTAAGTATAAGGATGCTCTATGAAATTAAAACATATTTTTGATCATTCCCCCTCCTCTACATAACATTTCTTGCTGTTCTGTGAAGTTCCATATCTTGTTTTCTTCATGGGCTATTATAGTAATTCTCACCACTCACCACAAAAAGGATTAAAATGCTTCTCTGCCTTAAGCTCAGTGTCTGTTGAAATGGCTTTGCATGACACCAGGAATGCAAATGCAGCATTTTCCGTTTTAGCTGACATTGTCTGGTTACACTGCTGAATATTTTAAATCATTAACACTATTGTCAGTGAAAGAACTGAACTGACAGATAGGGATATTGTCTAAAGGCTCATGAAATGCTAATGAATGCTTAAGTTTCTAGTGGCAGCTGAGCTGCCAAATCAGCTAAAGGTACAGTAACTAGAAGCTGTACAACTTAATTTTGCAGATCCTCTAAAACAATGATGTTTACTAGCATTTGGCATAGAAGTAGCGTCAAACAGCAACCAGTCAGCTACTACTCTGTTCCTTGCTAATAACTTAAAACCAGGCTATGTTAATGCTGCTGTCTTTCTGAGTTATCTATTTATTTAACAAGGATCAGGAACAAGGACATTTGGGTTAAATGACATTTGTGCAAAATCATGAGTCAGTCTCTTAACCAGTCAATCACATTTTCTTCAAGCATGGAGCATAGATAACAGAACAGATCACTGCAAAGCATTAGTCATCAGCCAAAAATATTAGTAATCTATTCGGGGTTTTCAGTGAGTGGCAATACATGGGAATATCTAGCCCACATTTCCAACTTCCTTCATCCTTGTAATCAGGTCAGAGCATGACTGGGCACATTCCTTCTTACCACAGTATTTACAAGAAGGAAGTGAACAGCAACACAAGAAAAAGCTAAAAGGAATAAAAGGAAAAAAAAAATCTAATGCTGCTGTTGTGGCTGAAATGCTAGATCAGAATCTGAAATGGCAGGTTTAACCTTAGCTCTGCCACTAATTTGCCTCACAGCTCTAGATATGAGGGCAAACTCACCCTACAACAAACATTGCCTTTAATTTGAATGCTGTAGGTCTGTGTCTCAGTTCGTCAGGAGCAAAATCAGTCTAGCCTTTCCCTACTGTGTCAGAGCACAGTAGAAATAAACTCTTAAGATATCTGCGAGGTGCTTGACTAGCCAGAAAAGGTGGGGAGGAGGTAGGAATTGACAATAAGAGACACAGAATAAAGTGATTTTTATTATTAAAGTAATTTTCTAATCATTTAACTACCCAGTAACATGTAATATTTAGAATATCTTGTACTGCTGGTATCCTAACAGCTTCAGGTATTTTGAAGGTGAAGTAAAGATTTTGGATGTGCAAGTAGACTTCACTGGTTCACTAGCCATTCCTGAAGTAGCAAGGAGAAAAGGATGCATGTTGCTTTGATACTACAGTAGTGAATATGGATGGCATCTACAATCACACTGCAGATTAGGTTTTGCAACAATTCCTCCTCCTGTATTCTAGTCCACACAGCACTACTGCCCTCTTCCAATACTGTTTCCCTTAGACATGATAAATTCAGAGTGTGCAGGTCTTAAATCCACCCTCTCACACACACACAGTCCTAGAAAACTCAGACCTGAGGCAGAATTTGATTCTTTGTTTTTAAAAGCTCACAGAGTAATTTAGAGCAGCAATGGCTATCCAGCCCTTCGAATAAAACAATCACCTCAGAATGTGGATGCTACTGGCCAAGAACAGCCTAGACCAACAGTTACTCCTGTTGTATTTAAACATTATGCAATACAGAATATAACAATTATTGCTTTTACTTCCCTCAAGTTGTCTCTCTGCAGGTAATTTGTGTTTTAACAGCTCATCCAGAGCCAAATGCACAATACAACATAGTTGTTAGAGATACTGAGAATATCTTGGTGAACACACAGTTCTCAAAACTGGCATATCATTTTACAGATTAATTAAAGATACTGTAAAAAGTTACAAAAGGTACTGAGCTGAAAAAAAACCTGCCCAACTGTTTTGTTTTCTTCACATGCTGAACTATTTTCTGTGGTAGAACCATTTTTCCAGGTTCACAAAAATATCTAAACACATTTATCTATATTTTATATTATTTTGTATTATTTTATAGAGACTGACTGTGACTTAAGTCACCAGGTTTATCAACATGACACGTGGTTTTGTGAGAAACACTCACATTAGATCTGTCATATCCATAAGCTTAACACACCTACTTTAGTACCCAACGTGCTTATTACACCTCAACATAATAACTAAATAACAGGTATTTAGCATTCTTACTTTCACCCCTACTAATATCCAACCCATTAAAAACTCCATTTTATACTTTGCACTGTAGGATTATTTTATTTTTTTTTCCTATCTGAAGTATCCAATGCACAATGTGCCAGACAGCTGCATCCTGCCAGATACTGTGTGTATCAGGTTTTCTACTTTTAAGTTAAAGATAAGAAATTGAAAGCACACCCCCCCCCCCCCAACAAACCAAACCCACCCACTAAACAAAAAAGATAAAAGCCTTTAAACCATCATAGAGTCCAAGAGCATGAACTGAAATGGGTATGCAAATGCAAGGTGATGTATAAGTGGCAGGGAGGGACTGGCCCAAGATTCCCTTAAAATCTGGATCAGAGCGTAAGTCAGTGATGTGGGAATGAAAAAGCAGCAGCTTGACAGTCATTTTAATCAAGCTACATCTACTGGTCCAGTAGCAAAGATTTTTAATAAATCTTTTGAGTCAAAATGCTACCATATACCTGAAAAAAATGTAAACATAGTGCTTGTATGTAAAATAGAAATGTGCAGGGATATAACAAAGTAATCCCAGATAACTACACACCTGGTAGGATTTTTTTTTTTTTTTGTCTCATGAGAGCGTGAGGAAGGATCCACAGATATAAACCCATATTCTCTTGAAGTGGAATGATACCTTAGTTGACAAACCTTTGCACTCAGGATTAGATTAATTGCCCATGACACAAATGTTTGTGGAAACATTTGGGGCTTTTTTTCATATTGAAGGAAATACCTAACTTCTTGGCAGCTATATGGGATGGTGCCTTCTAGAACATCTATCTAAAGGTTTCCTTTGTCTGTCCTTCTTGCCTGTCTGGATAGAAATGAAGGACCTTTGCCATCAGGTTGCTAGGCTTACAAAGGTCCTGCGTACACTGTCCTGTACACATATATGCAAGTGCTTCTTTGACTTCAGATCTCCTATGGTTGCTCAACGTCTTCATAGTATGTCTAAGACACACTAAATGTGTTGTCCTTGGTCTTCAGCACATTCATAATGTGCTCAAGAGACTCTGAACTGCATGGTACACATGTACATGTATGTACGCACACCCACACCCTTGTGGCTGGAAAATTCCAGACAGAAATATGGGACCCCTACACCAACATTATTGTTACTATTTTGAGCCTGTGATATGCTCAAACTGCATCTAGCCAAACTTAGAAAAAGTATGTCTAACATTGTTAACTTTTCCTTGAGTTCTGATCTGGCATTGCTGTGGTAATCTTTCATCTGAAGGCTAAGAAGAGAATGTAAACTCTCATACCTTTATAAAAACTCCATGAGATTCCCAAAGAAGCTTTCTCTGTCTTTATGAAAACATTCAAATTGGTGATGAATCTAACTGTAGACTGTGAATATTTTAGTGAAATTGTGAACTGTTTGCAGAAGTATTCTCTGA
The DNA here is from genome assembly GCF_026419915.1 of Harpia harpyja. Taxonomy (NCBI): domain Eukaryota; kingdom Metazoa; phylum Chordata; class Aves; order Accipitriformes; family Accipitridae; genus Harpia; species Harpia harpyja. Next base: position 18,385,755 of record NC_068941.1, on the reverse strand, counting down.
AATCTGGGGACACTTTTATAGTGTCACTGTAATTCATCCTGAAAGGCTGCAGTAAGAAAGGGCTAAAAGATACTCCAAACATAAATGAAATGTTATTTATATAATCAGTGTTTCCAGTGAGATGTTGTTAGTATTTATTATAATGCTTAATAGTAACATAATCTGTAAAACAGAAACACTGCTAGTAACCCAAATATACTGAGAAGCTACTTGTAACAATACAATAGCCAATTAGAATGTAGTGATTTTGCTACTGTTAATTTGAGCATACATGGTCATGCATTTTGTTGCACTGCTCTGGAAACACTGAAGAACCACATAAAGATTTACCCTTTTTCTAAAGAGAGTTTGAGTTGCATCACATTATGTAAAGCATTTAGCAAACTGATGACAATGGTGAATGGACTCAACACTTAAGTGCAATACCTCAGTTTCCCTACCAGCACAAATTAGCCAACACTTTATCCACTGTATGAGCAAGAAAGATGCTGAATTGTAAATTCAACAAAGGCAGCAGTTAAAGACTTTCTCTAAGAACTGCTATTGCACCTGTGTCACTAGGTTGGATAATTGCATGTAAATATTCATAACATTTAACTGCTAATAGAAGCACATGTACAAAACTGAAGAGATTAAAACCTTGATTAAGATAGGCACTAATCCTTCAAATCACTTAAGCACATGTTTAACTTTAAGTACATTATCATCTTCATTGAAGTAAAAGGGACTACTCAAAAGCTTAAAGTTAAGCAAGTACTTAAGTTATTTGTTGGATCACGTTTTAATGCCCTTTCACTTTGGTCAATCAATTGAAAAAGTAATACTGAGACAAATTCAAACACAATGCTATTTAGCATAATTGGGATTCTAAGAAAGGCCTCAGCAGTAAAGCTTCTTTATTTGTACAATTTTATTTTCTTTTTAAAAAGATGACAAGACTTTGTGGTACTTAATTTCAAGACGGGACAATAAAACACATCCAAGTAAGCATAAGGAAGTTATGACACCACTTTCCAAAATCTCATATTTAATCTAGACTCTGGATGATTTTTATGGTACAAAGTGAGCATAGTAACAGATGTACTGGAAGAGCTAAGAGTCAAAGTACCCCTAGCAGCATTGCATATCTGGGTGTCTATAAATGCACATTTAGAACCAAAGAAAAAGGTTAAACCTTTCAATTGCCACCTGCCTACAGAACAGCAAAAGGACTCCTCTCGTCAGTTGTCCTGTGCCACCTAATGCACTATTACCATTATTTCTTATTCCATGCACTAGTTTTAATCTCTATGGAAAAGTTAGTAGAAAAACAAGAAACACAGCACATTTGCTTAAAAAAGAATACCATACAGAGCAGTCATTTACTTCATGCCCATACTTGTTAACTTTTATATCTAAATCTTTACCTTGAAACAAACCCTCTGCAAAGTGAAATGCTTAGCTACGGGCTAAAATTGTGACGTTAAAAATAAACAACTTTAATAAGAATACAGACTAGCATGCAATTGGGTGCACGGTATCCATATTTGCCACTTACTGAAATAAAGGCATTTGTTTGGGGTTGTGGGAAAATTCTGTAGTGTTTACTATTATTAAGCCATAGCATAAACTCCTTACTTGAATATAATTTCAGGCTCCAGTACAGTTTTTTTAAAACGCTTCTGCAAGACTGGGATGTTGGACAGCAAACGGGCTTACTGTATGTACTGAACAATTAATAGCACAAGAGCACTCTGGTTGGAAGACCTAAAAAGGACGTATGGAAAGCCCTTCTCCTTAAAGATAAGCTGTTCACAAGAAGTGTTTCCTGCAAGGAGTTTTCTGTGCCTGAGCATACCACTTCTGCTTATAAAGTGTTGTAAAGCAGAAGGAATCCTTGGGGACTGAAGAGACTTCACTATAAAGGAAAAGTGGCATTCAGAGAATATGATGTAAGACTCAGTGTCTGACACTGAGGAAAAAATTGGTGTTGCAATCAGTATCTTTTGCAAGTTTACTGCCTTGATGACTAGCATTACCACTTAAGCTCTACGTTGATCATCAAACTTAGAAAAGCTTAGCCAGGTTCTAACCTGTAGTCAAATATTTTATTTTGCTCTGGCTTTCCAACCAACACAGTTTTTAAAGTACAGTTCATGTGCAGCTGCTCTGATGGTCTGCTCTTTACAGGAAATAGAAACATCAACCCTGACTTCTTCCCTTTTCCTGCTGCCCCAAGCTCATATAAAATCATTATTAAGTATTGCTGTTTTGTGCTCTACAAAAATAAACATATGATTTCCACACAACAAATCAGCCAAAATATTGCATTTCCAAAGCTAGAAAACTCAGAAATATACTTTATCCTTTCACTGTCTGCCATAGTATTTATATCTACATTTTCATTCAGCTGTAGTCATGGCACCTTCTTTATACAAGTGCAGGAAGCCAGACTGCTTGTCTGCTCAGCTATGCAGTCTTAGCAACAAGGAATTATTTAACAATAGGGGAAAACAGTAATCCTAGAATTGGTCCCTGCTTTCCCTCTGTTCTCCTCATCAGACTAGCCAAGATCAATCCTATAAAAATAATAACAGGTTTCTTAAAAGAATCTGGTTTAGCATAAAACCATGCCTCCCTGTTACTGGTTTTATGTTGATACTTCACCAAAACAGTCATTACTATTAGAACATAATCAAGAAAAAAGAGTCACTGCACAGTGTACTTTATCCTTTTGGACTTTATTCTGAGATTCACCAGATAACTTTCCCTATCTTTAGTCTCAGGAGCACAGCTGGGATCCTCCTACTGAACAGATGCATCCTAATAGGATAAAAAAAGAGGTACTCACTACTTCAGTAACACATCAGGTCTGAGATGATTAATTCGTTTTTGCTGTTTTCTTTGGTCATATAGGGATGAATTATCTGACACGAAAACCCATTAGTATCCAGCATCAATTAAATTCCCAAATGAAAAAGCACAACAGCCTACTTCAGTGCAATTGACAGTTAGGGGAAAGAGGACATGTCCACTTTACTGAAAATTGCTTGTTACTATCAGAATTATCTTTATCTTAATGGAGCTTTAATCAGCTAAAAGCAGACAGGACAGCATGGGAAAAAAAATGAACCAAATTATCTAGTTTCTAAACTTGTAATTTCATTAAAGACAGACAAAAGAGCATTTGTTAAATATAGTGCAGACCAGCTGAGAACCTCAAGTCCAATAATTTTGGTGTCCTCTACTGCAAGCTCTATAGCAGAGCTGTCCAGACAAATTTTAAGACACATAGTTCTAATTTTCAGTGTCAGAACTATTACTGCTCTTGCAAATGCTTTATAGGGGAAAGGCCAACCTATGTTGCTTTGGACAAAGAGAAGTTATGGGATGGTACAGCTCAACAACATAAAGGCAGAGATCAACACTAAATTGTCTCAATGAACCAAGCAACTAAAAACATATTAGAATTAAACAAATAAATCAACATCTTTTCTCGGAATTATCACAGAAGCCTGGCAGAAACCAGTGCCATACTCCTTGCAACACAGACAAAGACTTGGTAACAATTAGCACGTCAAAACCCAAATCTAAATACTATTCAAATCACGTCCTTTAGCCAGTCTCTTAATTGAGAAAACAGTTTTCTACACAATTATGCAGCCTCTTCACAACTGTTGTGTTCACCAATGGGAGCTGTTACTTGATCAGAATAATCAGTGCGAACCATCCAGTGTGCTTCCAGAAAGGCTGCAATTGATGATTTCATAAGAAAATTCTACTTGAAAGGTCAGCTGCAAAATGCAGCAGTAAGATGCTCAGCTGTGCTCCAGACTGTTCCTTTTATTTTACCAAGCAAAAGGCACAGAGCAGCTCTAAGAACTGTAAATGCTACCAATTTTTAAGTGGGAGAGGAAAAGAATTCTCTTGGTGCAACACAGAGAAAAATCTTTCAGAGATCAGGCTGCTCCCAAAGGAACCCCTCACAAGCTTTCAGGCAGGAGACTGCATTAAGGGGTGAAATTGTGTGCCATGGATGAAGAAGCGTGCTGCAGATGAAATTTTGGGCAATGCTACAAGACTATAATGTATCGAAAAGAGGATACTACGTTTATATAGGCTGAGGGAATATGAATTACTTGGGGGGGGTTCTGCAGTCCACAAAACAATGGAAAATTTGGAGGGCAAACTGGCATATTCAAGCCACCATCACCCTCCACCTTTCCTAAGCTGAGAGTTCCATCCTGCCAACCAAAGACAAAATACAAAATACCTCAGACAAATACAAAATACTTCAGATCTCTTCTCCACTTCAACTCAAAAATCCTACTAGCAAAGCTACTCTATAGAATTATAACTCTTTTTTTTTTCCTTTTTCTTTTTTTCTTCTTCAGCATCACTGTAATACATCAGTCAACAAATAAGGGAATTTAACGTTTTTGATGGTTCTTGCACTTACCTTGAGTCCACGAAAGCTGCCTGGGCTTGTTGGTGAAGAACTGGAGGACTTTGTAGATTTTGGGGTGGATAATTGACTGCTTGGGGTTCCATTAACTGGCCAAAGCAATAAAAGCAAACAAATGAAAGAAAAGATGAATAACAGTCAAAAACCCTAACTTGCTTTTAAACATAACATATCTCTCTGACAAGTTATCACTCAAGTTCGCATACAAAGACCAAAACAGATGCCTCAGCATTTAGGACTAAATTATACACTTGCATGCCACACAACTGCGCCCCCAAAACTCATGAGCCTGGATATGGGATCAAGAAGACACACAAATATTGCATTGTCATTCTAGAGATTAAAAAGGCCTATTCTGTCTTTGCCAGTGCAAGAGCTTTGGGCAAGTAATAGCCACAGCCTTTTAAAATTATATCATTTATTGTGATATCACACAATAAAATTTGGAGACAGAAAGTGTTCATAAAGACATTTGACCCTCCATCTCTCCTTTTTGGATCAACACCTAAGTTTCTAGGTAGAATGTTTCACAGAACACAAGTTGTTTTGTTTGGGGTTTTTTCCCAAGAAAAACAAACAAAGAAGAAGTATGAGCTGTTTGGGTGATAAAGAACTTACGCAGTAGTTCAGAAAAATACTGATTTAAGGGGAAAAAAAAAAAACCATCATGGGGTAAAAGCTAGTAGGTTATTTCTGAACTTCTGAGAAGTTCAAGTGTCTGCGAAAACATACAATATCCTCCCTCTTGACTTCAAGAGTTAATTCATTTTAAGTCCAGTTTTCCAGAGAGGCCTGATACAACATCTGTTATATCTCTGGTGACTTGACTATAACTTAGGTCAGTCCTTGTATTTTTCTGAAAAAAACCCTGATGAATTTCATTATGCAGACAGAATAGCATGCTGTTCATCATACACAAATATAATGCAACATTATATGATACGACATTATTTCCTCTCTAGCTGAACCTCATTTTTCCTGGGAGAGGAAAATACCAGGCAGAAATTTAAGAGCTAAAAAGGTTTCATAGCTGATTCATGGCAAAGAATTATTTTTTCAGAAAGAAAAAAGCAACCTTGGCAAATAGAAACTTAGCTTCAAAGTAAATAACAGTTACACCTGCACATACCCTTTACACATTCAGAGGTCTTTCATGGGTTATGCATCACTTAACCAGTGCTATTGGGTTTATTTTACAAGTGCCTATTAACCTATTACCCTAACATTCTGTGAGTGGTGAAGATGCCTTCCAAATACTATTTTTACAACCTGGGCAATCTATCTGCCAGTAGGCCAGGGTGACTGCACTGCAACTTCCACAAATCGCTGTTTTTCACAAAAACCTCTTTCTCTGATGTGTGATGTTAAGATATAACTAATTAGCATTTAGCTACAGAATAAGTCTATATTGAAGTCTGATAACTTGGATTTACAGTCCCAGATCTGTTACAGGACTAAGACCGTAGTCTTTTCTACTAAAAGCATTCAGTATGTTTAGGATATTTTTGTCTTGACTTTAACAAGGGTTACCTGTAAGAACAATAGGTGAATTATTTAAGTGGCTTTTTAAGAATCTAAAAGTATTTAGGCATATATGGCCCTCCTGCAGACTTCTTTTCATGACTTTGTTTTAGATAATCTTCTTGAAACCCGGCATATCAATGCATCCTTGGTTTATTGAGAATTTGCAAGTATGATGATGAAAAGGGCTAGTGGAATGCTATCTTACTGTTTTCTGCTTCTTGCATAAACAATTTGCTCTAGCCATTAGAAAAAATGCTGTAAAGTTCATGACCAAAAATGAGATACTTCAGTAGACTTTGCTTCCAAATGACCAACTATTGCTGCAGGAGGAAAAAAAATTTTGTTTATTCACAAATTCTTTTTATACAGGTCACAGAAAGGTCACTATTTCCTGAACATGACCACTGAGGCCTACACTATAACACACCCTTATCTGTCTCTAAGTCACTACCATCCTTTTACGCATCGACAGAACCACTAAACTGTACCAGTGAAATTGGCTGGTTAACATAATCTTCTTCCCTCTCATAACTAAGGAAGAACAGCCCAGCCTACGCTGACAGTAGTCTAGCTCTTTGCTATTATCTTACATATGCTTGGTGGACAAGGGTGGTGTTCTGAGCCAGGGGTGTGACTAGATGATGTCCAGAGGTCCCTTCCAACTTTTGTCCTTCCATGATTCTACAACACATGGTACGTTCTGCTGAGGATCTTATTTAAAAGAGCTGTCTGTAGCTATAGCTTTGCCAATGTCTTCTGAGATCCACTGCATGTGAGTTGGTACACAGCTGCAACAACAGTAAAAGCTGGAATTGGCCCTGTGTAGATATAAAAATTTTGCATCTACAGGGAATCAGCCAACTGCTTGTGCTGGTTTTGGCTGGGATAGAGTTAATTTTCTTCATAGCAGCTAGTATGGGGCTATGTTTTGGATTTGTGCTTGAAACAGTGTTGATAATACAGGAATGTTTTTGTTATTGCTGAGCAGTGCTTACACAGAGTCAAGACCTTTTCTGCTCCTCACACCAGCCCACCAGTGAGTAGGCTGGGGGTGCACAAAAAGTTGGGAGGAGACACAGCTGGGACAGCTGACCCCAACTGACCAAAGGGATATTCCAGACCATATGACGTCATGCTCAGCTTATAAAGCTGGGGGAAGGTTGGCAGGAGGGTCACTGCTCAGGGTCTGGCTGGGCATCAGTTGGTTGGTGGTGAGCAATTGTTTTCATTTGCATCACTTGTCTTTCTTGGGTTCTATTTCTCTCTCTTTGTTACTTTCCTTTTCATTACATTATTTTTATTATTTCAATTATTAAACTGTTTTTGTCTCAACCTACAAGTTTTCTCACTTTTACCCTTCCACTCCTCTTCCCCCATCCTGCTGTGGGGGGAGGGATTGAGCGAGTAGCTGTGTGGTGCTTAGTTGCCAGCTGGGGTTAAACCACAACACTGATATTTTAGACAGCAGTATTTTATCTTTTTTTTTTAACTCAAAAAACACACAAGCAATCTGTATTAATTTTTGCCACAAACTTGTCTGCTGCTATTGATTTGCTGGTTATTTCATGTATATGCAAAACTTACCTTGCTTATCTATTTTCTAAGTATAAGTGCTTTTAAGGTTTCTTTCGACATGTATAGCAGCCTGAATATACAGAAAAAAAAATTCTTCTCTGTTGTTCTTTAAGTAGTATGTATTAGGCTACAATTCTTTAGCATATTGGAATGTTGAAAACTGAAAAACCTATTAATACCTTTTAAATTGTTAACTTCTAGTATGGTCCAAAGTCTCAACTTATTTGCTAATCAAAATGCAATTTACTTGTTCTAGAGATACTTTCACTTTGAACTGAAGGTTCAAGGAGGTTTCTCATTGTTTTAGAACTTTGGTTGAAATAACACAAGAAAACAAAAGAAGGTAAGAAAGTACAAATAAAATTAAGAACTGACACGTGTTTTTCACTGCCTTTTTCACCAACTCTTAGCCCTGTCTTTTTGCACTGTCCGAAATTTTCTATTATAATATGCTTTAGAATACACATACAAATGTATTGCTCCTCAGAATGCTCCTCTCCTTGTAGTCAAATTACACCTTTACAAATTTAACTTTGACACCATTAGCAGATGTCCAACAACTATAAAGCATCATTTATATTATTTTACTCAAATGATCTACTTCAACAAAAAACCTACCCCCATTAAGTCTCTGGTTCACCAAATGCAAAACATGTGTTTCAAGCTTGAAAATATTCACAAATACAGCAAAAAGAATACAGGTAAATGGAGAGGGAGGAGACACACTAGTGATATACAGCCATAATAGTAATGGCTCACCTGGGGATTTTGCTGAAGAATAAGCACTGGAGTAGTGGCCACCCCTCTTTACTGTACTCATATATTTGACACAAAGGAAAAAGACATTAAGGAAAGAAGTTATTAAACAGCTCTGAACATGCATGAAAGGAAGAAGGCTAAATAAAGATAAAAAAAGACTACATGAGAAAAAATGGCAAGTAAATAGAAGGATAAATACCAGACAGTTTGGATAAACTTTTCACATTAACCTAACCGAAGGGGTGTCCAAGTAGAAATAAGTAAGGAAATGACAGCACTGATTTCTAAATACTTTGCATAAAATTCACTGTTGATAGATATCCCATGCGATCTCATTGAAGTTAACAGGATTGCATGAAATGTCAATCAGTTGTGAAACTTGCCCTTCATGCTACATTTTTCTTTGCCGTTACCATGATCCTTTCAAGCTTTTCAGTTAAATATTCAACTTTTATAAACAGATGATAAATATTCTACTTTGAAAGAACCCAAAGACATAAAATTACTTTAACCAGCATCAATTAAGCAAAACAAATATTGATATGAAAATGAGAATATGGAATACTTTGCAGTTTTGAATACACGCACAGGAGCTTACATGTATAGTTACATTCAGAACAGAGCATCGTATATTTACATATTCAGTGGTTTGATTTCAGGGCTACTTCTCCAGGTCTGAAGGAAAAAAATTAATTAAGTTTTATTGTATTTAGAAATTAAATGCAGAGGTAAAAAAAGGAACACATCAAGTTTCTCCCTTCTACTTATTTGCATAAAAGACTCAATGGTTGGAATATATGGTGTTCAGCCAGACTGCTGGCAAAAACACAATGTGAACCTTTCTTTGAAATTACAGGAAGTACAAGAAGAAAAAAAATTTCTCTGTTGATGGGCAATAACTTTCCAGAACATCTCCTAAAATTACTTGAAACAGCAAAATCCTGTATTTCCAACAATATTTGGCTTATATAGGAGAAACCTTTCAAATTCAAAACACTTAAGGGTATGCTCTAGTTCAATGAACATGAATTTAACCACATAAGCATCCTATAGCTAATAGTCTTCAAGAAAATCAAGTGCCATGCTGAAAACATATCCCAAGTGTACAATTAGCACAAATTATTCCAATGTTCATAAACTGAAACTTTTTGTGCCTGTTAATTAAAAAAATAGAAACCATATTTCTTCTCATGATTCAAAAATAAATGTAAATTTTATTATAAGTTAGTATTAAAGCTATGAGACAAACTGAAAAAACATTTTTTCCCCTCAGGGAACAAAGCATGGCACTTCTATCTGAGACAGAGCCAACAGTTTTTTCACCCCATGAAGCAAATTCTAACTTCATGTATTTAACATGTTCAGTTCTTTCCTAGAAGTAGTACCTGAGGCAGGTGATTTGCTTCGACGTGAAGGTCCTGGACTTTTGGACCCAGTATGCCTCATGCCAGATGATCGGGAATAAGAGGACTTCATAACACGGCATTCTACAAAGCAAGCAGATAGAGTTTTGACAACAGTTCGATGTACAGGCTTCCTCCGAACACTACTGTTGCTGTTTATTATCCAGAAAATGAACTTCAGTATTTTCTAAACATGCTTGCCCAACTGAATGAAACAAATTTAAAAGAGCATCTCAGAACTTTAACCTACATACCATAAAACCTATTTGAGCTACTCAAATGCCATATGTAACATTCTGCATGTAATATTTCTTTATGTCTTAAAGCTGGATTATTACTATAATTCAAGTTTGTATGTACGCACAGCTGAACAAGTAAAGAAGTCAGCTGATGCCAAGGTTCTGAAATTTAGTAAACCCTGCAAGCTGTAATGGCAGCTTCATATTGTACAACTGCACAGCATTTACCTTCTTTTGCGAGTAACTTATGTTGTGACCAATTTTTAAAGAGGTAAAAAATGTATTGTTTCCCAAAGGCTGAGGCAATAGATTACTGCCATTTACCATCAGCTATATATCATTAAATAAAAGACAACCTAAATGGGAAAAGAATCAATAGGCATACATGCATTGACATTTTGGAAGCAGTTTAATTCCTACAGTTAGCATCCACTGCAAATCACTCCATAAATTTCCCTCTCAATTTTGTCCCTGTTATTCAACACTACAATGTCAATGCAATCATTATGATGCTACATCACCATCAAAAATAGTAAGCAGAGCTGCATGCCCTGCCATTCAAGTCATGGTCCACCCTGTACCTAACCTGCTTTTCTCCATTAAGACCTCCAGAGTTATTAGAGGAAGGAGGGACCACCAAAGCTGAAGAGACAAAGGGAGAAAAAAAACCCCCTCCATCACTGGGTTCTCCAAAAGGGAATGAGCCCAATTAGTCTGTGCATGGTGTAATGGGAAGAGCAAACTTACAGCCTTTAAATCTGCAAGGGAAATTATAATTTTGCCCAGACTGGGATTTGCAGTGTGAGTTAATAGAACCATGCTCTTTTCCTGCATAAGAATAAAATCTTATCTTAGCTAGTCCAAAACTATGTTAAAAAAAATATCCTTCTTGTCACCTCCATACTAGCTGAATCAACATAATCAAGCAGTTCTGGAAAAGCAGCATGCTGGCAGTAACAATAGAATGGGAGCCAGCTGAATCCTCCATCCAAACATATGGAGCAGTGGTTGGATATATACCTATACTTCTTGAGGTAACTCAAGATTTTGTAATGAAATTATGGCATTTGTAAAAATTAGAAAAACAGCAGGTGCTTTTGTTTTCAGTTACCTGAGAGCAAGGCAACCCTCCCCCCGCCTCCCCTATTCACAACCTGAAGCTCTCTTCAAATAATCTGATGATTCTTGCCAGGGCAAGTTTTCTTTACCACAGATTAATTTTTTCATAACAGAAGATCAGGGTGATTCTACAGCTGAAACAATAGACAGAAAAAACATGTCTAGTAGGGCCTGTAGAGATAGGACAAGGGGTAATGGTTTTAAACTGAAAAAAAGGCTAGATTCAGACTAGATATAAGGAAGAAAATTTTTTATGATGTGGGTGGTGAAACACTGGAACATGTTGCCCAAAGAGGTTGTAGATGTCCCATCCCAGAAACATTCAAGGTCAGGTTGGACGGAGCACTGAGCAATGTGATCTAGTTGAGGATGTCCCTGCTCATTGCAGAAGGGTTGGACTAAATGACCTTTAATGGTCCCTTCCAACCCAAACCATTCTATCATTCTATGAACATGGAGAAAAAAACAACCTATATTTGATATGATATTCGAAGCCAATTCTAAAACTCCCTGGCTGAGGAGAGAGCCTTTTCCTTGAACTTACATTATAAATTTTCTCTTTAGAGATAAACAACTTCTGTAAACAAGTTAAATTCATGATCTGTCAATGCCAGACAGCATGGGCACAAAGTCCCAGTTTGTCTCATCTCCTTCCCCACCCAAATCCCTCCTATAACCTCACAACATAAACAGGCTCAACACTTCGTCTATAGCAGACAAGACTGGAATGTGTGAATTGTCCTGCAGGACAATTCAAGACCTGAAATGAGCGTGGTTACATATGTCATTTTTCAAAAATCTCATGAAGACAGCACTACGGAAATCTTACAGTCACAGATTTCAAAAGCAAACATTTTTAACAGATTTTAGATCCATTAGATCCATGACTGAACCTTTTAAAATTCCGTACTGTTTTTCATGTAACTTTAGGGACAGGGTCTGTTTTCCAAGAAAATAGGTCAGGTTTGTTAGTGCATTTTAATAGATTTACAGAATCCAGATGATGGTTTGGAAAAACTTTTTAATCCATAGAAAAATATATTCCCATGTATATTTTCCTAAATCACACAACTCTTGAGGACTGAATAGGGGGATGGTGTGGGGAGGGGGAAGAGTTCTTAATGAAATTGACTATTTCAGTGGGTTTAGGATGTACAGTCTTACCACTGTGATCCAACACGAAGTCATCCTGAGCATACCGGTATTTCTCAGGCCCACATGCAATGAAGACATCATCATCTCCAAAGAAGTCCTGCAAGCATGTCACCTTGACAGCAAAATAGACAAAACAAAATCAACAAATGCAGTACTTTCAAATACCAAATCTTCAGTTAGTCAGCAACAATTAGTAAGTTTGTGTTTTCCTTTTCATAGTGATACCATAATGTTCTTTTACAATGAGAAACACTCCAGTTCTCAAGTACTTCAGCTCTCCCAGTACCGCAGGAAACCTCAGAGTCAAGAATGTAAAATACGACTGCCCCTCACCTCCAAACACCTTCTCTTACATCTAACGCCTGTATTTTTGCCTAGAACTACACATACATGCTGATGACTTTGACAAGTAAACACTACCCAAATATCAAAGCTTCTTGTATTCTTACATTAATTGCTTATGGGAAAATCTGTCAAGTTAAAATGATTGCATCTACAAATTTATTTTTTTATGCTCTGAGGCATTTAATTTCCATGTTTTAATGTCCTGTTAAAAAAAAATAATTCCCCCTTTTATTAAAAGGTATTCCATATTCAAGAAAAAAGAAGTAGAGAGTCCCTTCCATGCCCTTTGCAGCTCTGTTTCTTCTTAATTCTCCCAGTAAGGATGTTACAATGTATTTCCAGAAGGATGGGGATATCAGAAAGAAAAATGTTTTAGACATTCTTTAAAAACACAAAACCCAAGACCTTGAAAAACCCTCACTTCTCAAAAGTCAATAAAAGTCAGCTTGTGCAGGAGCAAGTGTCTGCTTTAAAAACAATTAAAACCAAAAATGCCACAACAAGAAATCCCACCGAACTCATTCTAACTTGTAAGAAAAAAAGTGTTTGCAGGTAGCAAGCTATTTTTAAAATGTAAACGGATTAAAATTTTACCGTATAATTGTTTCCCTATTCTTTTTAACATTGCACACCCAAATGAGATCTGGGAATAAAAGCTATGTAGAGGCTAAGAAAGTTAGAACCATTTGGTAAACCCATGTAATTAAAGAGGTAAAACAAAAAACTGCTTTTAGGGAAACTAGCTTTTTTCTTTCCCAGATACCTGTCAACACCATTTGCATATTTTACCCACTGTGATAATAGTAAACATTGGCAGAACTACAGGAAGGGGTGTCTACTGCCTGCAGTATTCTGAGAAACACTCAGAATATCAATGACCCTGAGCTCTCTCCAAGCACACCCACACAGGGCATTCACCAGCAGCACAGTTGTCATGGCAGCTAACCCAGGAATAACAGCTGGTGCCCTTACAGCAAAATCCTCACTACAGTGCCACATGCAGTACCCAGCATTTGTGTCACTGTGTTACGCAGCCAAAGGACTCCAGCCATCACCAAAATTCTTTTATTGTTATCTTACCATTACAATGACAATCTGCTCTCATGGACGAGAGTCATTTTCAGCTGTACTTGAAACCGCTGCTTCTAGTTAACCGAAGAGGCAGTAATAAATAGATTCAAAAGGCCATACAAATTTAAGAGAAGTTTTGCTAACATAGGATTTATTCCTCTCTACTTAATAACTCCCTCTACTAATAAGAGGACTCATTATCATTTCCACAGCTTTCAGGAATCCAGCAACCAACCCAAACCCACCACTACAGGAAAAGCTGTGAGAAAGCTTTCACAACACTTATCCCAGTAGCACTGCTGGGCACAGGCAGAGATGTTCTGTGAGGCACAAGTTCACATGCAAAGCCCCCAAAACCGGGTGCCATTTCCACAAGCTCCACCTACCATCACTGCTCTACTCATGCCCCCAATGCCCTTGCAGTGCTGTTTTGAGCAGGTTAGAGTTAAATGCTGTGGTTTAGCAGAGCCTAAAATTAATCTTTCTGTTCTGATTCAAAGCCTCCCCCTCACCCCTTATCCTATCCAGTCTAACATCTGAGCTGAGTAAGAGAGAGAATGACAGGTCTTATGTCAGACTCTGAGAAATACACAGGGATACAACTGCATGCAGCATCATCCTTTTGTTGTCTGCAGAGCAATTCTACAAAGGAAGGGTCAGATCTGTGCACAAAAGATGACAGGAGTACCCTTAGCAATGCACCTTAAAATCTTTTGTAAATGGCTATTGGGGAGGGGAATAAAGAACTTTAAGAAAGGTATTAATTTCCATACGAGCTTTCCCACATGTTCATATCTATACAGTTTCCCCAGGCAAGAATACACAGGAGTAATCATGATCAAATAAACTGCTGGAGATAGAGCAATGGCACCTCCATCTTGGAGCTCAGGCTAATGCCAGCCTCTCTGTCTGCTTGCACACTGTATATCTGACCTGTGTGACTTCCACCTGTCAGTCACAAACCAAGACCCACTTTAGCTTACTGTAAAAGATACTAAACTACACTTATAACTGAAAGCCAGATAAATGCAAGTATGAGGAAGATTTACGTAGAAGCTCACTATATTCCTGCAGTGAATACTGAAGTCCTCCTTCTCCCTACAAATAGTCTGGACTGGCTACACATAAAATATACAAGAAGAAAAAAAATATTGAAAAACTGTATTCGACAAGGAATAAAGATCTGCTAGAACTTACCAATCCCAAATAACCACACATTAGGAGGTGAGTGAAGTATTTTTATAACCAAGTTCATGGAAATCTTCTGTTCTCCTACAAGTACAATCTAATGGTTATTTTTCTAGGCTTTTATCGTAATAAAGTCAAAGGAGCAGCTCCCAAGGTGCAAACAGATGCTAAATAAACAGTCTTCATTTCCTACAGAATTAAAATTAATGTATATGCTGCAATTAATGATAAAATGTTTTTGCTAACTTAGTGTGCAAAAACTATTAAGGGAAAGCTGAAATGAATAAATTGTTGGCATGGGATTTTGAATGCTGCACGTCCATGACGGTCTAACTTGCAAATTACACAATTCTGCTCCAAAGGATATCTCTACTTATATCATATAGCAATTTTTTATAGCTTTGAGCAGGATTCAATCAGTTTAGAAATTTCAAAACAAAAGTATTTTGAACACTTATTATTTTTTTTCAGAATTTCATTAGCAGTAGAACTTGTGCATATGAATAGCATGTCAGTCATTCCAGTAAGTTAGGGATCACAATTTGGTTTGTCAAACTAGTATATGACAAATGCTGATTCTCTTTCCACTAAGTGTCTATACTCTGTCTTAACCATTCTTTGTTTTGCTGCACTTGGTGATAAAAGAACTGTTCAGTTCTTCAAAATATTTCCTAAAATGCCTTTCAAAGGAAGATGGTTTTAGCAAAGCTGCATCTAAGTGTACCATAGCAAAACCAGACAAATATGTAGTCATTCATTCAAGTAACAACTCTCTTGCTAGTCCTGATGCTGTGAGTTTCCATGCATGAAGTTGAAAATGTGAAAAGCTTTAGACACCTTGAAGAGGTTAAGCACCAAAATGAGATCTGATTTTCAATAGTGTTGAGAGCTTTTTTAAAATTACAATAATTAGGTCATTTTTAAGATTCCGATCTGGCCACTTCCCAGTTTACATCCACAAAAGCTCTATAGAAGTACTTAGAATGCACGCTTTCCATCAGTAGCCTTGCAGAATGCTCAGTCAGAATCTATCTTTCCTGTCTGTGGCTTTAATTACCGCAGATAACACTCCTTTAAAAGAACAAAATGAACACGATTTGTTTGTCCATGGGGAAAAAAAAATTTTTTAAATGTTTGGATATATTTTTTTTTATGGAAGGCATATACAGAGGTGCATAAGGAAGTTTTTTAGGGTTTATCATTATAGCCAACACTACAAAGACTTACACCAAAGGAGTTTCAGGCTTCCTTGAATTCTCCGCCCCCCCCACCCCCCCCCCCCCCGAAAAGTGAAATATATTTTGGAAAACTGCTCTAGGAACACTTTAGAAAAATGTTATCTTGTTAACTCTGGAAATTGCATTGCTTTTGTTCAAAACATGTCACTATACACAGCAGAGTAGTGCATATTTGGATAGAACTGGATTGAAATTGTACTCAGTCCTTTAAAAATACTTCTAATGGCTTAGAATTACAAGCAGGAATACAAGGGAATAGGGAAAAGCAAAAATGTTATGCGAGAAGTCTCAGACTAAATATAACTGGAAGTCAATGTTACATTTTCTTTTTTAGTAGGGTCACCCACAGCATTATTGTGTGTCTGTTTCAACCGAATCCGTCCACTTGCATTCTCACCATAGCTTTCTGAGATGATGTGCAAATGACTCTGGGCATCGCTGCTTCCTGATGGGCTCAAAAAGGCTGTGCTCACCATTAGACTAAAGATCAGGGGACAACAGAATTCAAGTGGCAGCATCAGGAGAATTAAATTGTAACTGGCTTCAATTGCAAGAACCCCAAACAAGTAAGCAAGAGGCTCAATGATCCAAAACTTGAATTGCTTGTTACAAAAAAAGCAGTCTTTTCTCATAAAACTTCACCCCCCCGCCAAATGGAGGAAATCTTGGGACACTGAATGGATGAAGTTTTTTTGAAAAACACAAAGACCTTTCTAATAGAGGTACATATTACTAAATATGCATTAGGTTTCAGAAGTGGCATGACTAACAGTAGTTTGCAAGACCATTAATGGTAAAAGCACTTCAAAATCACACAGCTGAAAGCACAAAAACGTGGTTTACAAGCAGAAGAAAATGAAGCACAAACTCACAGGAATGGGCAACACCACAAGTCAAAATGTGAAAACGGGGTGTTGAAAGGGAAGGGAGTGAAACACATCTATTTGAAAAATCAATTTCCTGATCTCCTGCTGTCTACTAGTGCAGTGTTTTAATGTCACATACACCCATCACATTTACCTTTTAAAATAGGTTTGTATTTCTGACAAATATTTATTACCAAAGAAGTTTGCTCTTTCTAAAGAAATATTTCAGTCAGATCAAGCTACTGGACTAGAATATACAAACTGTGATCCACACAGAAATCCCTTTCCCATTACCATCACACAGGCCTAGAAATGTAATTTACATCAACCCCTACTCCCACCTTTGAATCTAACAAGCAGAAGATACATTCCCACCAGAAGAAACACGAATAACGATCGATCTTTTATAGACAGAATTCAAGAGGTGTTTAATAATTGTCCTTTATGATGAAGTTACAACAAAAAAACCTGAATTATATAGATGAACCTTCATCCACAAGATAGTTGTCCTCCAACCTCCAGAGGAAAAAAAAATTACTAAAAAAATTTTGCAATACTGACACCATGGAGATTTTATAAACACCTGAAAAATTATTAAATAATTCAATTCCTCTCAAATCTTTAGCACTTATGAGAGTTCTGTAACCATAGACTAACAACCTCCAGCCGAAGCTCACTGGATAAATTGTATTTATTCCAGCTCTACAAATATGCTTCATTCTCAATGTAGAAGGAAGAGCCGTAAAGACAAATTTTGGCTCAACTTAGTATGGCTGATTCAATTTAAGTAAGCAGCAACAGGACTGTACAGTTTGTCTGAAGAACCACACCCTGTGTCTGGGGAAAGCTTCTCTGGATAACAAATTCTTTACATCAGCTGAAAATGGAACTAAAACAAGGAAACTGGAAAAGATATGCAAGATTGTATGTATTTGTTTTAACAATGCAAGAAATATTTATATCTACTGACTTCAGGAAAACAGGATATGGTGTAAATATTTAAAAAAGGAAGCATGTAACATACTAGGCAAAACAAAAACTGGCATGCACAGTAACAGCTGGATTTGTGTGTGTGTTTTCAGCTCAGCAGCAGTGACAGGCATTTGAGGCTGAAATTATTAACGAAATGCAGCAGGGTTTTTTCCATGAATTGCTGAAAAAAAATGCGAATAATTTGTTAAATGTCAGCGTGACAAGTCTAGATACAACCTCCCTGCTACTGCCTTCAGTGTGAGGGGTCTCCACATTTCTGCTGTGAAATGCTACTCCCCTTTGACTGGGACAGATTGCAGCTATGCTGTCCTGATGGTTTTCCCCTTTGTCCCTTGCATCAATCTTTATTTCCGAGCAAGCAAAAGTCAAATATTTGTCTATTTTGCCAGTCAGGTCATATTTGTAATCATCATTTTTGTTTCCCCTTTCCAAATAATGTTAGCACTGCCACTTCCTCTTCACTGCCATACAGTGTCATTAGAATTCCTGCAGTGTTTTTGAAGCTGTCAGGCTTACAGTTCAAGGGTTTATGCATGTCCTAAATTGCAAAACGCAAGGAAAGCACTCCTGCAGAAACAGGCCAGTTGTCTGTTTTCTATTTCAGTTCCATCACCAATAGGGGCAGACTTAACTTTCAAAAGGAAGAGTTTCCTTTAGGCAGCCTCAGGAACTCAAAAAGGAAGGTGAAAAGGGCATTCCCACCCTTTCCTACTGAGTACTGTGATTTCAACACAGATTTTTCTTACCTTGGAACTTCCCCTTGGTCTCTGCACTTTCACAGAAAAACTTGACCAAGGGAAAGGGGGGGTATGTGTTTAACCAATATTCTTAACTACTCACTAAGCCATCAATATCCTTCATGACTGAAACCAAGACTGGCACAAAAGAGGTTCAGTACTAGCTTAAGGCAGCTATTTGCCTGGTTATACTGAGTCACATTTCCTGACATGTCTTCAGTAAACAGCGAGAGAATAGCCAGATGGTTAGCTAGAATACACCCAGGAAGTAGAAATACAGAGAAAAGTCAAACCAATGAGCCCATGACATGACCTTAAAAAAAATACTGTAATTGCCAGTATTCTTTTTTTAATTAACAACCTATTCATTTGGTAGAAATGACACTGTCGAAGGCAACTATAATAATTGATTTGGAAGCAGGCAAAAAAGAAACTGTTTAAGAGCCAGGCAAGTATGGAAGCCCCCAGCGTACACAACAATAGCAAAAAACCCCTTGCTATATCAGATACATAGTAAACCTGGAAAATCAGGTCAAGTGGTAAGATTCCTGCTGGTAGAGAGAAGCAGCACTTGACACTTGCAAAAACTTCTGTTCCTCACCAGCTTATGCTCTCTGTGACAGCTCTACTACAGAAAGTCTCTGGGAATTCCCAAATTAAACAAAATGACACAACACCAAAGGAAGGGTAAGCAAGCTACTAACTTCTGATGCAATG
Source organism: Harpia harpyja (assembly GCF_026419915.1). Classification (NCBI taxonomy): domain Eukaryota; kingdom Metazoa; phylum Chordata; class Aves; order Accipitriformes; family Accipitridae; genus Harpia; species Harpia harpyja. Next base: position 18,366,382 of record NC_068941.1, on the reverse strand, counting down.
CTTGAAAGAGCTTAAACGCTACTAAGACTGGGCACGTGCTTCTGCCTAAAACAACTATGGGGTAGGCTGGGGAGTCCTAAAGCTTGAGGACATATAACCATGAGCTTGATAGACTCTAGACGACACCTCTCCTACTGACTGTAGCTATGAGGATTATGCAATGCATCATAGTAACTTCCCCAACAGCCGACTTCCATAAGGTCATTAGCAGACCAGGACAAAAAAACCCCCTCATTTGTTCTCTAAAAATATTTGGAATTAGGTCAAATACCTCTTAATTTCTGAGGCTCAAATGCACAGCCATTTTGTCTGCAACTAAAACGTGAAATACAGTAACAGAGATCAGATCATGCAGAAAGAATGCAAAAGTATCAACTGTGTTACAAAAGTTAAAAAATTCATTACCTGATCCCCTGTTATATGGCTCTGCATCTTGACCAGCAAATTTACTTCAGATTTTAAAGCTGTGATTTTCCTTTATATTGATCTCCTATATTTGTTGACAAAATAAACTTTTCAAAAGTGGGGGTTTTTTTGTTTGTTTGTTTGCAATTTACTCAGAGGCTCTAAGACCTTTCTAACAGTCTCAGTTAATCTGTTTGTGAAAACATGTTGATGGTCCTTTTTCTCAATAGCTAATTCAAGTAATTCACATGGTTTTTGGTCTCACTCTATAAAGTCCCATTTTAACCCATGCAGTTGGTTGGCTTTAGGCTTGAGAGCAGTTCTGCTGCAGTCAATGGAATTATTTACATTCATGAAGCCAGGCACAACCACAGCTTGTGAAAGGTCTGAGGGTCTCCCCAGCTCTGCTGGACACTGCAATAAAACTATATAAAAAATCTGATTTCTAGGTCAGAACTTCCACAAGACATTGTCTGATTTACCATTTAAGGTTTGGCATCTGGTACCCTTTAGTCTCTTCCTTTAAGTTTATTAAATTCAATAAACAGTGAGAGAAAAACTAAGTTTTCTGTTTTTAAAAATTTGTAAATGTTCAATTTGCCTGCCTTGGATAAAGGCAGCTTTTTAACCTAGTTAGGAAAACAGAAAAAAGAAAAAAACCCCACCAATATTGAAACAAAGGCCATAATGAGAGTAATTCTTCTAGGCCAGCTTCCTAAATGACTATTTAATCAATGGCTATATCACATTATTACAATCATCATTAAAAATGAACCTCCTTTCACTGATACTCCGTGATAAGGAACAGCAGTGAAAAAGGAGGAGACAACCCTTCTGTCCCACAGGGAATCTAAGGAGTAAGAAAGAAAACAGAAATGTTAAATCTTTGCCTGCTGCCTTGTAAACAGAAAAAGCCTGGCAGTAAGCCCAGGAAACGCCTAATACAGTATGACAATGCAGAAAGACCGCATAAACAGACTGGTCAGGTCACCACAACTCATACAGCCAAACAGCTATTGGGAACAGATGACCGAACAGAACACATATCACATTTTAGTTTTATTTCAATTTGAAACAGATTTTTGCATTTTTTTTTTAACATCTTGAAGTTTAATTCAGAAAATGAACACACGTGGAAATGGAAGATTGCATTTGAGTGTGATTCAAATAGATCATCCTCACTGCAATGGAAATGACAATAAGAAAAATAAGCTGTAGAAATATGCACAAGTTAAAGTGAGTTTCTACACGTACATATTTCTTAAAGCCTTCCAGTACTGTAGGGCTTTCTGGCAAGGTCCATTCACCACTTTTTCCAAAGGGCAAAACTGATCTCTTTCTGCAAAATCATATTTCAAGTATTGCACTGATTATGTGCAGCTATTTAGATATGGGATAATTACAGTTGAAAAGGATTAAAAATCTGGAAATTTTGAATCATTTTGAATCACACTGTACAACTCATCTATCTGTCTCTGTAACAAAAAACACCCCAGAACAACCCTTCCCGCAGTATTATCCACTACTTCAACAAGAGTCAATCATTTCAGTATATTAAACAGTGGAATTTAATGTCATGCTTCTCAATTTCAAGAGTTACACAAAGAAACAACAGCCTTACTAAACATGGAATAAGTAGAAATTGGAAACAGATAATTAACAAATGCAGCTCAGGATATGACCATAATCCAGTTTGTCTGAAGAGAAAAAAAAACCAAACCAGTATTTTCAGTTACAAGACAAGGATTATACCTTTGCCCACAGGTGCATAAATCACTGCAGCTCAAAAGTCAGCGTAACAGATTCTTTGCTTAAGTGGCATCACTGGGAAGCCTAATACAGAACCAAAAATAGCACCTGACTTCACACAGCTAACCTTCCATCTTACCACTGAGTAGCTAGTCTAAAAATAAAAGCTACTTGTATTATGAAAGAACATTAAAAGAAAAAGTGTACATATAAGGACAGATAGCTGGCTCATCCAATTCAGTAAAGTCTTACAGATTTAATGACACCCTGTTCCACAATACAAATGCAGTTAAAATATAAGTTATACCATTTTTTTTTCCGCATAAAATTACCCCTTTTGCACTGTTATAGAAATCACTGCCATTAGCTAATCACCCTAACTTGAAAAACATGGCATTCACATACCATGGAGAACTTAAAAAAATGAAATTGGATGGCCAAATATTCAATGTACTTTAATCTCTCCAATTCTTTAGATGAGAAGAGTTGCTATGGCATGTAGCAATAATCTACTGCAATCCAAGGTTTCCACTGTTCATGGGCAGACACTATTTCCTGGAGAGGTTGCAGAAGCAGCAGTTCTTTAAATGAGAACTATTTTTCCATAGACCAATAAGAAATTCAAACTCTGTTTGTGGCCAGTGCAGAAAGAATAAAAGAAAAGGTAAAAATCTGGAAAGGTCCTTTGATGAAGGATGTATTGGCTTTGTGTGGCAAGGTTTTGATAGCAGGGGGGGTTACAGGGGTGGCTTCTGTAAGAAGCTGCTGGAAGCTTCCCCTGTGTTCGAGAGAGCCCATACCAGCCAGCTCTAAGACGGACCTGCCGCCGGCCAAGGCTGAGCCAATCAGCGGTAGTGGTAACGCCTCTGTGATAACATTTTTAAGAAGGAAAAAAAAAGTTGGGACAGACAAAAACGGCAGCCGGAGAGAGGAGTGAGAACATGTAAGAGAAACAACCCTGCGGACACCAAGGTCAGTGAAGAAGGAGGGGGAGGAGATGCTCCAGGCACCAGAGCAGAGATTCCCCTGCAGCCCGTGGTGAAGACCATGGTGAGGCAGGCTGTCCCCCTGCAGTCCATGGAGGTCCACGGTGGAGCAGATATCCACCTGCAGCCCGTGGAGGACCCCACGCCGGAGCAGGTGGGTTCCCGAAGGAGGCTGTGACCCTGTGGGAACCCCGCGCTGGAGCAGGCTCCTGGCAGGACCTGCAGATCTGTGGAGAGAGGAGCCCACGGAGCAGGTTTTCTGGCAGGACTTGTGACCCCGTGGGGGACCCACGCTGGAGCAGTCTGTGCCTGAAGGACTGCACACCGTGAAAAGGACCCATGCTGGAGCAGTTCGTGAAGAACTGCAGCCCGTGGGAAGGACCCACGTTGGAGAAGTTCGTGGAGGACTGTCTCCTGTGGGTGGGACCCCACGCTGGAGCAGGGGAAGAGTGTGATGACTCCTCCCCCTGAGGAGGATGAAGCGGCAGAAAATAATGTGTGATGAACTGACCGTAAACCCCATCCCCATCCCCCTGTGCCGCTGGGGGGGTTGGTAGAGAATCCGGGAGTGAAGTTGTGCCCGGGAAGAAGGGAGGGGTGGAGGGAAGGTGTTCTAAGATTTGGTTTTATTTCTCATTACCCTACTCTGGTTGATTTGTAATAAATTGAGTTAATTTTCCCCAAACTGAGTCTGTTTTGCCCGTGACGGTAATTGGTGAGTGATCTCTCCTATCCTTATCTCGACCCACAAGCTCTTTGTTATATTTTCTCTCCCCTGTCCAGCTGAGAAGGAGGGGGAGTGATAGAACGGCTCCGGTGGGCACCTGGCGTCCAGCCAGGGTTAACCCATCACAAAGGGTACAAATAATTTTTCATGAATGTCTAAGCTTTAAATGGAAGTTTTACAGTTTTACACTGGAACAGGTTGCCCAGAGAGGTTGTAGATGCCCCATCCCTGGAAACAATTCAAGGTCAGGTTGGACAGGGCTCTGAGCAACCTGATCTAGTTGAAGATGTCCCTGCTCATTGCAGGAGGGTTGGACTAGATGACCTTTAAAGGTCTGTCATGGTTTAACCCCAGCCAGCAACTAAGCACCACGCAGCTGCTCACTCACTCCCCCCCCACACCCAGTGGGATGGGGGAGAAAATTGGGAAAAGAAGTAAAACTCATGGATTGAGATAAGAATGGTTTAATAGAACAGAAAAGAATAAACTAATAATGATAATGATAACACTAATAAAATGACAACAGCAATAATGAAAGGATTGGAATGTACAAATGATGTGCAGTGCAATTGCTCACCACCTGCCGATCGACACCCAGCTAGTCCCCAAGCGGCGATCCCCCGCCCCCACTCCCCCCAGTTTATATACTAGATGTGACGTCCCATGGTATGGAATACCCCGTTGGCCAGTTTGGGTCAGCTGCGCTGGCTGTGTCCTGTGCCAACTTCTTGTGCACCTCCAGCTTTCTCGCTGGCTGGGCATGAGAAGCTGAAAAATCCTTGACTTTAAACACTACTTAGCAACAACTGAAAACATCAGCTTTATCAACATTCTTCGCATACTGAACTCAAAACATAGTACCGTACCAGCTACTAGGAAGACAATTAACTCTATCCCAGCTGAAACCAGGACAAGGTCCCTTCCAACCCAAACCATTGTATGATTCTGTGGTTTTCCTATGGCATGAATTGTTCATGTAGTAGCTGCTAAAGTCAGGTTTCTGTTCCAATTCTACTAAAAAAAACAAATTAAGTAACTTTAAGATTCAAAATATTAGTCTAAACACATGACTCACTGCAATTTAATGTTGTTATGTAGAGATATAAAAATCTACTGTTTTCTGAAACCTGTCAGGGTTTCAATCTTGTATTCATTCAAATCTGTTTCTCAGACCACTGTAATAGGAGGAGAAAAAGTTTAGGTACCCCATAAATTCAGATCAATCTCTCTCAGTTCTGCCCCCTTCATAGATACCATTTCACATAACAAGAAGTCTTGCTAAAATTCATCGAGCTCCTTACAGACTAGAAGGATGCTTTTCACATGTATTTTAAGTTTTGGTCATTTGACATTTTTAACCCTTAAGTTGCTTCATCTAATCAGCATTCTATCTGTTTCAGTACAACAACAACTGCATTTCCAACTAACCTTGCAGTTCTATTTTTAAAATTCTAGCTTGTAAGTTTTGCAATGCTAATTGCTTGCCATACATTCAAACAGCAAGCACACCTTTCAAAGGCATTTGATTCTGGAAATTCTCCTCACTTAATTGCAAACTGGAAATACAGAAACAAAATTAAGCTTATGGGTGCTCTCTAGTCACCATTTCAAACAATGACAGTTCACAGATGAAATAACGGAAATTCAGTCTAAAAATACTACCATATATATTGTGAAGGTATTTGGTGCTCAGGAAATTAGCTTCCATGCTTACTCTGCTTTGCCTGTCATGACCTATTGAGGTCTGTAGAACTTGTATGCAACACCTGAACAGTTATGCTGGGCTAGAGGCATCAAGTAAAAACAATGAGGATATAACTGATTAACCAAAAGATTAGATGCTCAGAAATGTGAGAAAAATTACAGTAATACAGGAAACAGAAACTGTACTTTGTAACTGGCTTTCAGAGATCCAATTCAATTCCACCAGCTCCCAACTTCAACCAATATTATTTCTAAGTCTGTTGCTGCTGCTTCTGAATTGCTTTACTAAGCAGATAAACAGTTGTAAAACACATTTGAAGATGTAGAAACATCTTTGATTTCATGTTCAGACAACAAATGGATTACAAAGACAGCAGAAAAGTAACATTTTTAGGCACTGACAAATAGATGTATCAATACCATTATACCAGAAGTCCTGCCAGAAAAAACGGTGTCTCCATCAGTTTCTCCTTAAAACCAAAACCCAACAAAATCTCACACGTTTCTTCCTTCATGTTTGAAAATGTCAGTTCTTCCTTCAAACATCCACAAGTTTCAGAAAAAAACCAAAGTGGACACCTGCTCCAAAGCACAGAACAAAACCAAACCCACTCCCCAAAACTCTCCAGACCATGTAACAGTAAAGAAATGAATTGCTAAGACCCATTTCTCAGTCAGTTGAATTTTGTGGCATCTGCTATAAGGCTTGGGTGAAGTATTTTAGATATCCTATTTTAAAATCACATTATATTACATTTTTATTGCTGTATTGCTATTAGCAGCTTGGAACTTGACTTTGGTGAGCTAGGCTGAGGATTTAGGTGACTCAGTACTTTTTTTGGTTTAAAAGCTGACTGAATCTGTTGGGGTTTTTTTAGGTAACGTGTGAAAAAATTGGAAGGTGAGAAAGATGCATATAGGGTCATAATTCAGCAATAAACAACTAAATATTAAAAAACCCTGAAGAGGTTTGGATAACTGTTTCTGCTGAGCAGAGACACTGCTGAACATAAGAAGCGCTTGGTAACATCTTGGTTTGTGGACCTCTGTATCAATTATATGATAGGTGCTTTTGAAATGCATGGAAAGATCATCCTGTTTCAAATTAATTAGTTCAGAATTCATTACTGGTATCGGGAAATATATTTTCAGAGAGCAGGAACAATGCATCATAGATTGTTACTGAAGATCCATTTCCAAACCACAGACTTTAAAAACACATTCCAGGCCTCCTCCTACAAGATACTGAACTATGAAGTGTAAAATGGAGCAAGCACAACCTTCAAATCATAACATCAACCACAGTGAAACTCAGCACTGAAGGCCAGTCACTGAAGGCTCTGCTACCCTCGGAAAACCATGTCGGTACTTTAAAAGAATTTTTCACTTTCTTGCACTTATATTGGGCAATATTTGAATCAGTAATTTCTTCTGAACTCCTACCACTCATTGAAGTTCAAATAAAAGCCGTATTTATTCCTGTAATACAAACCTCTTCTGACTTTAGAATTACATAAAGCTAATTTACATAGTGGAAGGCCCAATGCAAAATTTAGATTTGTATAATCTTGAGATTTTGGTTGACCAAATCTTTTCAGTGGTTTGGCTTAATCTATTTTTCCAAAATTTTACTTGAGATAACTGCTGCTAAACTGACACTCTCCCAAGTTTGTGTTTTTCCCATAATAAGGTCAGAGTTCACTAAACACATTATTTTATCCAAGGGCTGTTTTTTCCAAATAACCCTTTTCCATCTATGTAAAAACTACTTAGAAGCATTAATACATTACTAAAAGCCATTTAAATACAATGAGAAATGTGAATTGGGATACATTTGTTAATTTCAAGTTGTTGGTTTTTTTTAAATCACCAGTTCATCAAGCATTTTATCATACTTTGCCTTCATGATGCTTAAGACCTCACATATCAGACCTCATTATTTTCACTGCATTGATCACATTTTTTCACATACAGAAAACCAGTAAGTGCAGCAGTAGAATCCCTTCATGTTCCTAGTCGTATTGTATACAAAGCTAGCCAGTCTGGAAATCACTAATCACCTATTTCTGGTTAAATAAACAAACACACAAACAACAAGCAAAACCCAGTCTGCTTCAAGCTAAAACTAAGCCCAGGCTATGGAACTGGAAGCAAGAGTTATATATGGAGATACCATCATTTTTTTCTCATTAATCGCATATCAGCAAGAGCAGTTATGAGATAGTTTTGTGTCTGCCAGTGCCACTGTGTATTATAAACAATACTGCTTCATCATTCTGTGGGGTTTTTTCCATTTAATTAGTTTTCTTTAGCATTTGTATACATTTATCATACCTGTTTTCAACTTTGATGAAAGAGGATTTTTTAAAAACATTACTTAAACTGCAAATATAGATAAAAATGTAAACTATGTTACGGTTTACAACAAAACTGGGAACAGATGAGGGTTCCCAGCTATAATACATACACAGCTAGTGACATGGAGATCACCTCCAACGACAGAGGATGCTCCCCGTGTTCCTGATCCCAAGCTACTCTGAGGCAGCTAAGAACAGCAAATGCAGCCCCAGCAGGTGAATTGCCACATTATTCTGCACAGAACTGGAAGCTACTGTAGCTGCAATGCCTCTCTGGCATCTCTCATGATGTTCCCATCACAGGTCCCAACAAGTGGAATTAATCAAGCTCAGTCTGGCTGAATCTAAGCTGCAGCACTGATGCCTTTGCCCTATGCTCCATATTCCAGTTTAAAGAGAATGGTATCAAGATGTTCAGTCGGGCTCAAAATGTACCTATTGTTGCAGCTGATGGAAATACCTATGCAAATAATTTGGGAATCTCTGGATTACAGTTTTTTTCCATCACCATTATCAGGATTAATTTGCAAAACAGAAAAAAACTTCCAAGTTCCCTCCTCTTCCTTTTCCTAAAAAACAAAGCAATGTCCTCACCAAGACTAAGCAGACATAAGATCATGGCATCAAGAGCTGAAAAGTGTATTTACAATAGGTTTTTAATTTATTCTGTAATAAGATAATAACAATGTTGAGGTTGGAGATGATAGTATCTGCATCTGCATACAAGTTCAAAACTCGACTCTGCCAATATGGAGTCCATCTCACACAGACAAACCCAGGGTAGCTTTAATCTAGCCATATTCAATACTAACAGTGGCAATGCTCCAGCATAAAACTTCGCAAAAGGCAGTCTGGCATCCTGGGTACCAATACCAGCAGCTGAGGCCTGGGCTGCTGCCACTGCACTGCTGTTTGTATCAGAGCCTACTTAAAGCCACGCTGCAGTTGCACCTATTCACTCTCAAGTGATCCTTCTGGAGCTGAAATGTATTATAAACTCACCCGTGCTCCATGCAGAAGGGAGGTTTGTAGTACAGACAGCTCCACAGCCTGAATCTGGGTACGTAACTGCACAGAAATGCACACTGTACACTAGAGTCTGCTTCCAATACAATAGAATAAAAGGACTATGGGCAGTCTCTTAATATCACAAACATACCTTTCAACTAGCAGCAGCACCAGGGAGTGCTATTTAGCAGCACATCAGGAACAGATACTGGATCTGCTCAGAACTGAAGGCTTTGAAGCAAACACTGCAGCAGGTTGTCATTGTCACATGCTTCTGATTACACATAGAACAACATGGCACCAATTCTGTTCCTCCAGTTTTCTGCAGTCAGGTCAAGACTTTATTTTTTCCGTCTCCAAAAAGTATACAATGTCTGGAGAAACGTCCTAATTTAAGAAGCACGGTGCAATTTGTCTTTTTTCTTCCTGCTAACTTCCATTACATGTACAGTTCAATATACAGTTAGTTGTCTGATCCTGAACAAGTAGATTTAAAAAAAAAAAAAAATCTCATTTGACTAATATTTTGTATGTACCTTGTGTCAGAAACAGAAACACCTGAATTTTTGTCATTCTCTTCCTCCTTAGACCACAAGAATCTTATACTCCCCAAGAGCAGAAAATGCTTCCTCAGGCATGATTTCTGACGGTCTCTTCAAATGCTGAAGTATCACCACAGGCTTGCGATAATACAGACCATAAAAGGGTAAAGCAGGCACTTAAACAAAAATGCATCAGGATATCATTATTGAATCTCACATATCAGTTATAGTAACAGATTCACTTTACACCTCCTGCTCTTGCAATTCCTCCCATTGAGAGAATTTCTGTCTATACTGGAGTCCTGGTTAGAATTTCAACCGCTCCTACACTTGTTTACAGCAGTATTAGCCTTAATCCATTTAGTCACTATTGCTAAAGCAGGAGTATAGTTCTGGTGACTACTCCTTCATTATGAGGTTATTGGTGTCCTTATTTCTACTCTCACAGTCTAAGGCTTTTGCAGATATTCCCCAGTGCTTAAAGAGCTTCCTAAGCAGCTTCTGGGAACATATGTTGTTTTTACTAGCTCTGGGTAGAGTTTCACTATGTGTGCCAAGCAGATCTCCGTGGGGCCCTGTTAGTGATCAACTGATTTAGTGTTCAAAATTAGAACCCAAGCCCAGCTACTTTTGGCAGATTCACTTCAAGAGTCTTAATTCTTATCTGCATTCAGCCTATCCAGTCATAGTTACCTGATTTTACTTACCCTGACATTTTCTCTACTTGCACATTAAAATGGACTGGCAGTACAGTGCACTCTGTACAGTGCATTAAAATGGGCTGGCAGATACCTGACTTGCAAAGCCTTCCCCAAACAAGAAGCTCTCTTAGAAGCTGCCGTAAAGAAAATGCCTAGAGATATGATTTGTGGCGATACAAACTGTCTATTCAACATTAACAATAGTCTTTTTTAATTCAGTTGCAAGTGGAAAGTCTGAGGGATAATAGGCAACATGGCTCATTTATTCCCCCAATAAGGTCGTAATGCTAAAAGGTTTTCTAGTAAGCATATACTGGATCAGTGGAATTGTTATTTTTCCTCCTTTTCTAAGCCTCCTCAGAAATATTTCTAGTGGAGATGCAGATCCCCAAGAAGGGAATTTAAAATTATCAGCTATTACTTTACTATTCCTAATTAGCTTTTAGAAACCATCTGTTTTCTATGAACACCATGTTGAAACTGCTGCTTAGAATACCATATGGAAAAGTTAACTGCAACTCCAGGAATCCATGGTTCACACTGCATCTGCTAAGTATTCTATAGATGTTTCCCTGACAGGCTTTTCTTCTGTGGAAAGGGGACTGTAGCAATATTTTTTGTTATAAAATTCTTTGCTTACTAGTCTAAAAAAAATCCTTTGAAATTGTTATACAAATATTTACATGCAATACATGGCAGTTACCTAATGGTGCCTTTAAAGGAGTGAGAACTATTAATAAACACGGAGGAACTCAGTCATCCTGAAATCTGTTTATGTGCAAGGATTGAACACAGCTTTCTGCAGAGCTGTATTAAAGTCTAAAATTTATTTTTATGATTCCGTTATGACATTTAAGACCCAGATCAAACAAACATGACAGCTCAGAGCCCGCAAGTGAGGAATGGTCAGATTCTTTGGACTTGTGCTGATTTTTCTCAACTCAGTAACCACCGGTACAGATATTCCTGAAAGTCTATCTGGAGAACGCTCTAAAAGATACAATATGAAGTCCCTGCAGAACAACAACCAAGTTCAGTGAAAGTTCTTAGTCCTTCTGGGAAGATTATTTTCTCTGATTTGGTTGACTTATTTGTAATACTTAGGATAACTTTAAAACCTGTAGGTTTAAAAAAAAACCCCCACACTTAAATCTGCAGAAGTGCAATCTCCCCCTACACACAGTTTCTCTTAATATGCTTCATGTTTAATTAAGTACTGTCAACCCAAATTTAAGTTTATAAACAGACCCCAGAAATGTTCAAGTATTGCCCTGTGCATCAGCAAGTTAACTCCTGTGAGAAGCATATGCAGGGAAGTAAAAAGCAGTGAGACTCAGCAAGAATACAAAAGCAGTAAAATTTAAGAATATAAGTTATGAAAATAACAGTATTTAAAACACGTACATGTTTCATCTCCCTCCAAGCTTATATTAGAGATGAGAATAGCAAAAGTTTAAAACATTTTTATAAAGAGATGAGGTATTTTATGGCTTTTTAGCAAGTATAGAAGTTAGAAAAGTAAATCATATTAATGTTAATGCCTCATAGGCTATATGCAAATGTATCTACTCTCAGTCTCTAACTGTGCTACCCTCTTGGCCATGCGCTTTAGAAGTTATTCCAGCCATTTGCCAACTCAGAGATTTCACGGTAAATATTGACTTTTTCTCTCAAAATTTGCAAATTTCACAGATATTTTTGCTTTTAACATGAAGTCTTTTAAAGTGAAGGGTTTTACTTCCATCTGCTTCAGTGAAGTAGATGGAAGTAAAAGCCATGCTTATTGTGTGTCATTGTAAACTCCTTATATCCAAGGCAAATCAATACAGAAATCCTCTACGTGGATTTATTGTCTGCCAGTATGACGTGGCAGATGCTGCATCAGCTTTTTCTAAAACTGTCAGGTAACTTTTTTTTTAAAGAAACACCACAAAAGTGCATTTCATTTACTTCATGATGGCCCCTCCAATCTCCACTTCACAATTCCTGGGAAACACAATTACTCATTTTTTACTAACATTAAGTTTGTGACAAATTCAGCCAAAGGAAAGTAAAATTTTAACCCACTGAATTGAGTTCAATTAAAAGAATAGTCTTCATTTGATAAAATTCCTAAAAAAATAGTCTTCATTTGGCAGAATTTTCTTCACACGTAGTGAGATCATATTTACCTAATTTGAGTGTTTCAAAGCATATTTCATCAATTAAAAACCAAGAAATAATTTTCATCAAGTTGCAAGATTCCTACTTCTTTCAATACAGTGTTTTAAATAACTTTTACAGCCAAAAATTCATAGTGGTTTTCTGATAGATTTGCCATTAAAAGATTTTATAATTACTCAATACTTTGTTATAACAACAACAGCAACAAAACCAAAACGAAACAAAAAACCAGCCTTATTGATATCACTAAATTACAATGTCCATTTTTTACTAAAATCCATTCCACATTAGAGGAAAGATTACAAAAGAGGGAGGAGAAAAAGCAAGTGAAAATTCACAGTCAAGTAATTTTGCTATTATTTATAAAAAGCCCATACTATCACTCTAAATACAGTCACAACACTCTATTATAACAGAGAGTCAGCATTTATGGTTACAGTGATGCAGTTTGAGAATTACTGAAATGTTATGCCTGTCTTTCAGTAGAAACTGTATATCATCACCAGCAACCAAACAAAGAACATTCCTAAAGTAAATAGTTTACACCAAATATACAAAAAAAAAAAATTAAAAGTAGTGGACACTCTCAATCCTTTTCAGTTAGAAAGATGGCAAAGAGAGTAAGCGTGTAAGCAGGTAAGTTTATCCCTCAACTTGTATGTACAAGTTTGTACAACTAACACCTTGCCCAAAGATGCATTCATTTACATACCTTCCCTAGCACATGCTAACATTACTGATGGGGGGGGGGGAAGTGTGCCATATTTAGACTGAAATCACTTGACAGATTTCCAAAGCTATCTTAATACAACACAACAGTAGAAGCAAAACAAGCAAAACAAATGTAAATCAAATCCCATCAGAGAGGTGATAGAAAAGGGTCACAGTCAATTAGAGGAAGGCAGACATCAAGTTTCTGCTAAAGAAGTGATGCAGAGCAAGTAATTTGCAACCAGCAATTTTATAATTACAGTTTTACAAATGAATAGCTTGTCAAGTGCTACATACTTCAGTCATATCTATGCACTAGTGAAAACATGCAGGTATTTTGGAAAATTAATTTCTCAGAACTCGGATATTGACCTCAGAACTTAATTTTTAAAATAGCTGGAAATGTGTTCATGAGTTTGGAGATTTGAAGTATAACCTAATATAGCAAATTCTAAGAACTGACAGCCAGATTTAACCATCAAAGAATCTAGTGTAGCTGAATATTAAAAGTGAACAATCTGTTTAAACTATACTTTCTATTAAAAAAAATCAGATTTGCTGTTGTTTTGAGGATACAAATTCTGAAAACAATTTTATTTCTGTATTTTACAAAATGCACAAACTCTATATATATAGTAAAGAACGCTACTGATAAAAGTCACTTTTCTCACTGAAACCTGGTAATACAATATTAGAGAGTTTCCTTGTTAATATTCCATTTCACAAACACCTGTACTTTCTATTACAGCAAATCACAATTAAAAGAGAACTTTTATAGAATAAGAAGTTATAACTTGGTCCCTGCCAACTGAGGACAGTTTACAGATAAGGTCCTCTCACAAACATCCAGGTGTCATACACAAAATATCTAGCCCTTAGCTAAAAATAAAATTTTTCAAGTATGCTAGTCAGACTAAAAATGACTCACACTATGAGGGAAGATGAATCATCTAAAACATTTTGAGATTAATTATATATGGATATATAAAACACTGAGAAAAAACTAAGGTCACAAAGAGCCTCTAACTTCAGACTCATCCCTAACAAAGTCAATTTACACAAGAGGTATTAATATTTATTTTTCATGTCACACATAGCTTTTTTAGTTCAGTCCCAAGTCAATTTTGAACTTCACAGAACCCTTTTTTTCCATCACACAAAAGAGGAAGTGTTGTAATTCTTACTAGTGTACTACAAAGGATTCATAGTTGGGTCTGCATGTGAAGATACTGGACCCTAACTCTCCCCTCTGTCCTTCCCCAATATTTACAGCAACAAAGATTTTTTGTTCAGAGCAGTGAGAATTTCAGCAATAGGTCCTGTTGCCAGGATCTGTATCAATTCCCACTGGCTTTGAAGAGAAGGAGAAAACACAGAGATTACAATTTGGGAAAAAATTTGGGAAAAGATTCCATTTAAAAGATAGATTCACTTCTAACTCTGAGGCAAACAAGCCAGAAGACAGGCATATTTTGCCTCTAATGCACATGTGATCTCAAGAGAATTTCCCCAATAAACTCAGCTACAGATGAAGGTAAAAAAATGAAACACAAACCACATGAAAAGATTTGGAAGTCACTTCACATATATGCTGCAAACTTGAGAGCAGTGAAACACTGGGGAGTCATATTTAGCAGAAACATGCAAAGTGCTATTCTCACAGTTTTTGCATTATCCAGAAAATATACCCCAATGTGTATTGAGCATTTGTGTCCAAACACTTGAGAACAGCCACAGCAGGTACACATCTCATTTTCCTTAGCTTACCTGTTTCTTTTTTTTTTTATTATTATTATTTATCTTTTGTAACTAGAAGAATAAGTAGAAAATGGCTTGTACATGACAGCAACGTTCTCCAGAGGATAGTACCATGGCCTATCCATGTTTCATCTCTTAATGGAGACTTTTGATAAACAAATGATGCCCTCCACTCCCAACTGTCAAGTGAAGACCCTGGTGACAGGGCTAATGCAATGAAAGCTGCTTTATTACTTAGTTAAGAATCCTTATTTAAGCAAGATGGATAAACTGAGGTTTTCAATTTCAGATAAGCATTTAGGCACCAGGCTTGCATCTACCTCCCAACAGATGAACAAAGAAGGTCTAGGATGTGACACAAGGATCTGCCCCACAGTGTAAGCATGGAGTAGAAATCTTGGAGGCCAAGCTATTACTAGGTTTGGAGTCCCTCTTCATTCTGCAAGCCTGCTCAGTTCCAAGTTGATAAAAATTCCTGTAGAGTTTTTTTGCCACTAATATGCAAGCAGTGGAGTAGTTTTGCACATCTTGACTTAGCAATACTTAGCCAAGGAGTGCATTAGACTAAGGAGGATTAAGGAGAACTAAAGCAAAGAAATGTAGCAGGACGGCCCTGTGCTCTGGCTGTTCCTTCTCTAATCAGAGGTAGCTCAGTAAAAGTCCAAATAGCTGTAAGTCCATCCTTTATTTCTGTAATGAGTATGGGAGTAACGAATGAAAACCCCACACTCTAACATGGATGTCCAACACAATTTCAGAACTCCCCCCCCCCCCCCCAAAAAATGGAGATACAACTGAACATTGAGTTTATAAAGTACCTTACTGTTCTACTTGTTCTCACTAGGAAACTACATTCATTAAATCAGGTTATCAGAGACTGAAGGGTTTAAGTATTGTGAACTGGCCTTATAGACTCTATTTGGCTAATCATATTTTAATAGCTTTAAAACTAGAGGTTCTTTTTTCTTAAACAGCAATCAGGCTGAATTTTCAGACAGACCCTCCCCCCATACTTGATAACTTATACTAGTGTTTACCTCCAAAAACTCCATATAATTGTTGTTTCTTACTAAGGACTGGGACAGAGACTTCTTGAAAGCCTCAGGTAAGACTAAGAAAGATGCTAAACTCCTAATCATTTTTAGACATACATAATGTCTTGGTGCTTCTGATAATTGTCTGTTCATGTCTTTTGATCTGTATTGGAACAAATAAAATATTTGTTAAATCTCTTATTTCCATTAATATATGTGTAGTGTCAATCATGCTTTGTTACATAGATCTTAAAAGAAGATGAAAAACTTATAAAGAAAGAGAGATAAAAATGTTCATCCACCTAATCTGCACTTCTCTTCATGCAGATTTTGGCAAAAAAACCCTGTTACACAATATTACTACCAGTGAACCCTCCTAATATTAGCATTTATTTTATATCTCCTATATATTAAGATACATATATATGGAAGATGGAGTTACTGCCACAGTAAATAAAGTTCCAAAATAGAAGTCCAAGGAATAGAAACTTTCCCCTCACACTGATTGTTGCCAAAATTCATGAGCAAGCCATGATAGTTACTTTGGAAATTCCAGCCAAGTGTCTGCAATTCATAAGAAGTAATATCAAACACCTTCATTCCCCCTCTTACTATAATACTGTTCTAAATTTCATACATTTAGTGACATATATATGGGAAGAAAAAGAAGTTGTTTAGATATAAGTATCATAAATACATTTTTTAAAGTCTAATATTTGAGAAGAAGAAGACAGGAAAAAAATAATGTGCAAAAGATGAAGTGCACTGAAAAAAATCAAAATGTGTTCATGTGTCAAAACCAAGCACATCTGTGTAATAATTACTAGTTCAAAGAGTATTTTAAGCCCTCTCAGATCCTAAAAACTTCTCAAAAAACACCTTTGCATCTTGGACTGCACCTTCTCTCATGAGCTTCTTGATAATGTGTGACAGAAGACAATGATGACGTTCTCACACATCCAATTACCTATGTCCATCCAAAAGCAAGAGCAAATCCCTTTCAGTAAAGAAGGATTAGTGATTGAACTAGAAGTGTGTTCTTAAGCAGGCATCAGACTTCAGGAACTGCAGGTAATAACAAATCCATTGTCTATACCAACAGCCACTCTGATACTAAAACTGCAGGAAATGTTATTGTTTGTGTATGAAAACAAAGAACAAAATACAGAGCTTTGTGATTCAGATTTAATCATTTGTTCATCATCTTCCTCTTAGACTTCACGAGCTTACAATATCAATTTTACTGTATGCTTTAAGTAAAAATAAAGTATTACCTATTATAAAAATTACAAGTATATATTAACATAAATATTACAACTATGCTCTAATACATAATTTTTTACACACTAATCTGCTGTACCGGAGTTTGCATGGGTACCTGCAGAAGACAGATTTCCCTGCTTAACCCCTTAGCTCCAGGGAAGTGCAGAGAATACTTTTCTCTTTCAGGCAAAAAAATCAGCCACAATGAGAACTGGCCAGAATACTTAAGTCTACCAGGGACCTTCACTGTGCCATGTTTCCTCCTATGCTCATATAAAGCCAAATGTGGTATATGGATTTTGTTTGCAGAGATGTCTTTTTGAGTCAGATGTCAAGTACACCAGTGTGTTCTCTTTGCTAAGAAAGCCAGAACACTGTCCAATTTCTAGAATTATTTTCAAATAGCCCATCTAAAATTACTTGGCAGTGTAGAGGCTGAGGTTATAAAGAACATTTTTCATCTCTCCCTTTCTTTCTCTGTAATACACAAACATCAAAGTCCTGAGGTTTCGTGGATTAGCAATCTTCAGTTTGATACAGGTCCTGGGGATGGATTCGTGACAAGCAGTGTATAGGAGAAGGACACAGTGGACATTCTTGTGAACTATTCTGGACATAAACCATACGAGATTGCCAATGCCAATTGGTAATTGGATATTCTCAGCCATGCTGTCCCTTCCAGTCCTACATCTCAACAGGCTGTTTACTTCTGCTACTCCTAAAGCAATTATATGAAGGATTCTAGCTAATAGTTTTAAATGTACCTTGGCTGGATTACTATTCCCAGTTTTAACATGATTGCAGGAAAGAACTTGTATCTAAATGCATCTGAAAACTGCCCCGTGTTCTAGGAAAGCCTAGTAACCAAATATGCAGAATACTTTCTGTTTATAGCACAGTATATGCTAGAAACATAATATATAGATTAGAAATATACAGAAATAGAATATTAGAAATATACTAGTACAGCTAATCCAGAAAAGTCAGTCATACAGCCATGATGTCTCATTTTCAATATGAATAGAACCCCCAACTGCTCCATCAAAAGCCCTTCATCAAAGTCACTCTTCATTTCTGCAGGAAAAGGAGAAACAAAAATCTGAAACTTGGTAATAAAGCAAATATGTCAGAGGAAAAAATACTAATTTTACAAGCTTTTTGTTACTGTCTGACACATTGGAAGGGGGGCCTATAAGAAAAGAAAGAATGGGAAAATCAATTGCTTCTCTACTACCCCCATGGAGGTGTGGTAAAACCAAACTATTACCAAGCACACTTATTATAGTCCGATTCTCTTTGCAATAGAAACAATACTTCCTACCTCAAAAAGCATTATATACTTGACTGGGTAAGAATACATCTACCCACCTGATAGCAACTAGATACAACATCAATCAGTCTGCAGTCTGATCAGACATAAGAACACCTCCAGGTCCGTAAGTTACAAGGATCAAAGCTAGCTGGTGTCAGATGTCTGTCTATACAACCACATAGGCATATTCTAAGTGTCTGTATTATTGGGTCCCTTGCAAAATATAGGTAGAATAAGGCAAATACTCTTTAACTAGGATTCAACTCCACATTTATCTATGCTTGAATATCTCTTATTCAATTTTATTCAGATTTGAATCAACCAGACCCTTGATTTCTTTAAAAGAAAAACTGAAAGTTTTCCACATGCAAGAAAATGACACCTTCAGAAAGCACTTACAAAGACGATTCTGGCTGTCTGGTACTCAACCATCTTCATTTCTCTTAACTAATTGGCCTATTTTCCAATAATTTTATCCAGACTGGAATTCCCTAACTAAACACTAGTTGAGTTGGAGGTTAGAGGTAAGAAGGGCAAAGCCAGAAATGCTGAACCTACTAGCCCAAAAAGATCTAACTTGCTATTTAGTTTATGAGTTATGTTCTATTTATTTTGCTTTCTTCTGAAATATTTTAGTTTCTTCAAAAAGCCTTCCATGATTGCAGAGATACCCTGTGCCATATATCAATAAATAAAACACCAAATAAATATGAACAAAATAAATATTTAAGAATATGGCATAGATTGCATATTTGCACAACAGAGGAAAATGATTGTTGACTATGTAAACAAGAGAAGTGCTACAATAACATTGACTTTCACTGCCTACAGTGAAAACACTGAGTATCCTTCCTTCCTATGCAAAGCTTACGAACTTCAAGCCACAAACAGGGTCACTGTTCCATTTAAGTGCTGGGAAGCTCTTTGCTTTTAAAAGTTGGCTTGTGTTGCTATTACTTCAAAATTACTTTCCCTTCAGAGTCTTCAGACTACTGTGTTTAAAGGTTCATGCAAATTAATCAGCTAGCAATATTTTAAACATTAAAGATGAATATTCCCTTTCGTCTCTCTGACAAACTGTTTCATGTTTCCTGGCATTAATTTATTATGGAAGAGAATGCCATTTTTCTTAATAACTGGTACAAATCTAGAAGAAAAGTTCATATTTTAAGATTTCCATATTTTTGCTTCAGTAGACTTAAGAGACGCTCACAATCTGATTACAACTAACCAAAAGCTACTGGAACAGATCCGTCAACCTGACAACCTGAAAGACAAATCTTAAAACTAGAAGGTCTGCTTATAGACTGTGTTATGAACAGGAATGGAGAAAATTCAACCTTGAAACCCTTTCATACGTGGTTGGTAAATAGCTTTACACTGTACGGTGTAACAGGCTTCCTAAAGAAAAGTTTGCATGTTTAAATGTGATAATGCAAGAACTGTTTACTGAAGTAACATAGGGTAATTTAATTACAGGAAAAAAATTTCCGAGATCTCAAAGTAATGAGGAACCTGTGACACAAATCCTAATCTGGCATATGACAGCTGCAGAATGAATTCAAAAGATTTTTTACCAGACTAATTATCTGTTAATGGCCAGACTCAGCGGGACACAACAAATTCCCAAGGTTTAGTTTCCAAGTCATGTGATTCAATCTTTAGCGTGGCAGATGGCAGACAATGACTGCATACCGCTCTTTTATTCCAAGAGCTACACACACCATTTCTGTAACCCAGCACTAAAATTATTGTAATCATACATCAACAAAGATACAATGTTATCACTGGTGACACTACTATTTTTGCAGTGATTGTTTCCCACACTGTGCAGCATGTCATTTTTATTAAGTGCTGTCAGCTCTTAGTGTGCACAGACAAAAACTGAAAACCCAGTAGGATTTATCCTCTCTATAGATCCACAAAGACTCCATGAAGTTGGATGTCACTTTCAACGGGACACACATGCTTGCTTTTAGCTAAAATATCAGCAATTTTTTTCAGTTGCCACGCTCTAATTTAAAAGTGCTGACTTTGCATCAGGCTCTGATTTTGTGTTCACTTTTAGAAATACTCTATTATTTTAACATCCCACTTCACCAACCTGTTAGTTCGACGGCAGTGGGTATTACTAATTACATATGTAAATGTTACCTCACTGAAAAAGACTAAATTCACACTCAGTGGACCACAGCCATTACATTCTCAGTAAAGTTACACCACGTCCCCAAAGCTAGAATTATGTAAACCTGTGGGGAGGAAAGAGATACAGGTTCTGTATTTTACCTGTGCTTATTTGTTTAAAAGTAGCAAAATTATGATGCTTAAGGCGCTACAGGAAAAGTATTAAGAAAGAAACAGAAAAAATAATACACAGAGGTTCCCCCCCGCCCCCGCAACAAATTCTAAAGACCTTTGTTCCAGGGAGCCGAGTTTTCCAGTGCTAGACTGTGGCTATTTCACATGGCATGACCTTTATTTTTTGCACCTGCAACAAAGCTGAAGAGCTTCCTCAGCATTATTGTTCATTTCCAGTTTAAGACACTCTTCTTGAGATGACTCACTAGATGTTCAAGGTTCTGTTTCTTTCTTAATACTTTTCCTGTAGCACCTTAAGCATCATAATTTTGTTACTTTTTGCATTTTCTTTTTTCCTCAAAATGGTAATTGGACTGGTAATATGATCCTCTGACAACTGTGATAAAAATTGTAAATACTTTCTAGGGTAAATCCTAAACCACACATTACCTGTCTGTGTCCTTTTCACCACTGCATGTAATGAAAATGCTTTAGAAAGTGTTCCATGACAAGATTTGTAGCTGGAAAAAGATGTCTGTATTTTCATATATAGGGTATTTTTCAGATCCCTGCATCTATGACAGGGCACAGTTAATTTCAGGTTAGTTTCAGATAACACTTCCTTCCATAAATAACTACAGATGGGAATATTTCTATGTCCATGGACAGAGGCCAAAATTATCTCCTCTGCTTGAGTACACTATTTCCTCCTTTCTTCCAGCAATAAATAACCACAGCTTCCAGTTCTGAGCATACCAATTGAAAGTCTGAACAAAAATATCATGTAGCAGTGCCCATGGTTGAATTTCCCGTTCTACAGACTTCAAGATTAGGGCCACTCTAATTCTTTTATTTTCCTTGGACTTGCAACATTTGTATCCCACACTGACTAAACAGACATCTCTCCACAGTTGTTCTCTGAAACAATTCTAGCCTCTAGTACAAGCCCAACTTCCCCTAAATCATGTTTCATATCAAATATTAGAAGACATTTGCTAGCATTAGGATAAAACTTACTCTAACTGTAAATCCTGCTGTATGAATTCTCTGTGGGATGCAGGTGTGTATGCACGCACATTTTAATGTTAACTGGCATTCAGGTTTTTGTTATTTTATCTCTAGCTCAACAGCTCTTCCAAAGTTGTAGATAGCCTTTAGTTACCAACAAAACTCAAAACCAAACAAGGTTTCAGAAACCTCAGAGACTGTTAGACACCATTTATCTGCTCCAACAAAAATCACCTCTTCATTAATCTTAATTTTACAGTGACTATTTACCACTGAGTCCCACTGGATCTGATTAACTTTAAGCCTATTATTTCTTTTCCTATACACGGGGAAGACACAGAAGTCATTTCCTTTTTCTTTGCTTCTAGGTTTTTTTTGTCCATCCCCCCCCCCAAAAACACTTGTTGATGATCTTTCTCTACTCTAAGCAATCCCATTTCCTTCAATCTTTCTTCATAGGACATGTTTTCTTAATTCATTTTACTCTTCTCTGGGTTTTCCATAATAAAGCTATCTCTTAATGCTATCATTGCATTAACTGAGCAGAGCAGAATGGCCACCGGACATGTACATCAGAAAAAAGATGATTGACTGTAACTTCTGTATGGATGTTGGCTTTCCTCTCTTATGCACAACCATTGACACCATTAATTAATCTTCAGCTGTGATCCTTTACCACTTCAAACAGAACTACTTGCCTTTTCCTACCTGCATTGTTAATAACCAGTGAGTCTAAGATTACTCAACCTGCTTTATCCTAAGCTATTTCTGCAGTTTGTCAAGATTATTCTAATTTTCTGTTGTCCAGGTAGCTTATCTGTTTAGTGTGTTCTTTATTAAGCATATCCTCCATTCCATCTTCCAGGTCATTTACAGTGACTAGTGTAAACACACATTCATTGACTCCTACTCAATACAAAATTCCAGTTTGGCAGTGAATCATCAGTAATCATTCAGAACCACAGTATTCCAACTGTGTATCCAATAAGTAGTGCATCTTTTCTAGACTGTGCTTCCCTAGCCGATGGATGTGAAAAGACAGTGTCAAAAAGCTTACTTCAGACACAAGGAAGTAGCCACTACTGTTTTCTTCCCCTTGTCTCTCTCCCCAGCCAAGTCATTGTTTCATAACTCTTCATTGTTAAAAACCCAACAACAACCACCCCCCCCCAAAACTCCCCAAACCCCACATCATACAGTGTGTTGAAGCATTTTGTGTCCTAAGCTGAACCCAAACCAGCAGGCTCCCTGAACAGACAGGTGCTATGTCAGAGCCCTTCTAGCCTATAACACAAAGGTGGCTGTACCAAATAATGTGGAACTTTTCAACTTCCAGGTAACAGAGATGTTCTACTGCTACATATTTACTCATAAAAGGGGAAAAGGATCCAGCCAAACATCAGCACGTGATTCACAGTATTGCCTCCTCAATTTTTTTCCCCATAAGTTTCAGAGTGAAGTTTATTTACCTCAACCTTAGGGACACTCATGTCATCCAATGAACATCAGCTGTAAGATGATTAGACTCTTCCAGGACTCCTCTATACTCTTTTTTAGGGTTTCCCTCTGTCTTGGAAAGTAACCTTTAGCTTTCCCACATTGGTTTTGTCTCATGTCCATCCAGTTTCCAGAGAAACATGGCTCTTGACAACATCTGGTATGAGTTTTTCTTTTCCTCCTCTGTACTGTAAGTGTGTATCTTTTCTGATTTAACTTCCCAGGCCACTTAGTTCCTATTCTTAGAAGGTTTCTCTCTTGGAAGTTATATTCTCTCTCTTTTTAAGGACAATCTAAATACTACTTCTGGTTGCATCTCCATCAATATATTTTACTGTTTCTCACACAATCTTAGTTTGTGGACTCATGTCAGCTAAAAAAACCCAAACCCCCAAACAAAAAACCCCAATATAGATGCCTCTTTCAAGTTGATATTCTGCAACTCTTATGTTGCAGCACTATCCACTGCTGCACCAAGAGGTCTCGGAGGTAATGGTCCTGTTCCCATTCTCTCATATGATGTTGCACACACTCTGCTGATATTTAAGTCTTATAAACCAATATAAAGACTGCAGTCATTTCCGCCCTCCCCTTCCCCGAGTAGACATAACTCTCATTTGTGTAATTTGCCACATACTAAGCAGATTAACGTGTTTTTTGCTTGTGAACATCAACCATGAATTTTGAAAATCCTTTCTATCCAACATATCTGCTCTTTCAGTAGTTATATTGTCAATCATATCCATAGTGTCAAATCACCAAGTTTGTTTGGCAAATTTTAAATTGCTTTCTAAAAGTTGACTCTACCTCTTCTAACCCTCAGCCTTTAAGATGAATGCTGGGACTATTGTTACTGTTCAAAGTCTTGAAGCTAGGTGAGGAAAGACTCCTTGCTCACAAATGCCAAACTTCTGTGGGATCTGCATTGCAGAGAATTACTCCCTTTGCAGCTGCCACTGACATTCCTCTATAACAATACATAAACCTTTTTAAGACTTGTGAAGAATGAAAGGGCTTAAGGATTTTTTCCCCTCATGCTTGCAGGTTAATGCAACATTTCAGCTCAAAGTGCTGTTTTAAATTTCAGCAGAACTAGAACTGCAAAAAAGTTGGAGCTTTCTATGTTCTTGCAAAATTGCCTGTAGCAGAAATTCAAATCTGTGCTATTTCCAATACATTTATGAAAGTGCCTATACTAGGTTAGAGCCTGAGACATAAGATAAAGACTTCTTTTGGCTTCAGTAGCTTTCAACTACACATAATGCCTGCTAACATGGAAGCAAGTTTCTATTACAGTTGTTTCTTGGCCTGCAATGAGATATCAAACAGTGATGTAACACTATAATTAAATGACACTTAAAAAAAAAAAAGTACACCTAAGTCTTAGGGCCTGGTTCCTTAAAAAAAAAAAAAAAGTGTACTGCTGATGAATAAGATACAGTTGAAAACCAAGTAGCCTTTCCACTGTCATTAGGTAGAAGAGAATTGAACTAAAGGTTAATATTTGCTAAAACTACTCAGTTAACTGCAGTAAAATTATTAAAAAAAACCCTCATCCAAGTATGACTTTGCATACAAAACTGGAAAACTGAGAAGGACAAAGTCCATATGTTCCAAAAGTTCTCAGTACTAAATAGTCAGCTCTCACTGAGGTAAGTACTATATTAATGAAGATTTTCAAATCTGAATGACAGAAGCCTACGTGCCAAAAGAACTGAAAAAAGAATATGGGGAATATCAGTTGTACTAATAAATGTCTCCTGCTCATCCCTTGTTTTTGTTTCTGCCCTCTATGGTGAGTACATTAACAGCTCCAGTTGGTCTCCTTAGTACTTCCACTACCAACCAAATACAAAATTCAGTATACAAAAGCTATCATGTCTACTAAGAATTTTCAAATCTGTCACTGGAAAATAAACAATTACTGAGAGGAGAGCATGATGAGTCTGTAATATCTGTTTTCTTCAGTTATCCATTCACTTTTAATGAGCACCTTATAAAAAACTTCATTAACAGAAAATTAGGGAGCTTTTGGTTTCAGAGATACCCACCAACATACCTGTGGCCCATCAAAAAAGACCTTTAAAATAAGGCTTATTTGTGGTACATTGTCACTATTTTGGGAATGAAGTATAGAAAAGGTGCTTCATCCACCTTTTCAATCCCATTATGGATATTAATCCATGAAACTGCAACACAATGCAAGCTTAAAAAGTTACTATCTTCCTGGAGTGAAGATTTAATTTTCTTTTGGGTCGAATAATACATGCTTCAGAGTTCTGTATGGCTTTTTGTGAGTTTCTCACAGGAAATTCCCCCCGCAACCCCTCTATACATTATATTCTTTTAAACAATTAGTGCAGGTAATTTACCATTAACTTGCTACCCTACACTTTGCAATGACTGAAGCTTGAAGCTTGTTCAGCAAGACAGAAGCCCTCCATTCTCTTCGAGATAACGAAGAGTTAACTTCCCAACTGGAGAAGTTTCAGTCTGACTGTCCTTGCTTCACAGTAGAATAGTGACAGATTCCAGGAAAAATGCAGCCAAGTAAGGAAAACACTTTGGTCAAGCAAATATATTAGGCAAACCTCAATGTCAGAAGCACAAAGACTGGAATAGCAGAAGCCTGCACTGCAAAGTTAAAGCCTAGTTATTTTTACAGGAATATTTTCTCTCACATAGAAACCATCACAAAAGTCTTGGGGAGGTAAAAAAAAGTTGGTTGCTCAACAACTTAAAAGTGAAAAAGTCAGCCTTGCATCAATGTAGTTAAGAAATTCTGTACTTGAGGGTACAAAGCACTAATATGCTGTTACAGCACCCATATTGAAACTGAAGATAAAAGGAAACCTAGTAAATGTTAGAAAATCTTACAGTTAAAAGCTAGATAATTGTCTGTCTTCATACACAATAATCAAGGAAAATATCTGACATGGATGTTATTCTCTGTGTTACCATTATCATCAAGATGTTGCTACAGTCAAGATTAATGAATTCAGAAGAGTAAAAAACTATTTTGAAGACATCCTTTCTGTTGTACTGCTCAAAATTAAGAAGATTTCTTCATAGATCACTGGTTTGATGATCATTTCTTACTACACGTGTTAAATTGTTCTATTGGAAAACAAAATCACCCCATAAATTAACAGAACAACACATTCCTTAATAAAAGGATACAAGTTTTATACATGCATGTTTTAAACACCTGAATTTCAGCATCAATTCCATATTAAACAGAAAATACAACCTAAACCTATTCACTCACAAAAACCACAAAAAACCTTGTATTTCCTCAGAGATAAAATTATGAAGGAACAGGGAAAAGAAAAAAACCAAAACCCTGAGAAACACAAGAGCTACATTTATAGGAACATAGCCATTTACAAAATGTCTTTTTTTTTTAATGGTTGCCTTTCAAGCTGTGCCAACACTACAATGAACATAAAAGATCTGCCTCCCTAGCAGATTTAGAAGAATAAGCAATTACTACATTAGAGAAAATGGGCTCAGAAATTTCCACCAATTGGTAATTGGCAGCAAAGCAACTCTTTATTTGCCAAACCCCACAAAGCCCTTGGGCACCAACCTCTACATATAGCAGCAATGAACAAACAAAGTAAAAAAAAAAATCCCTACTGCCTCAACACTGGGGTCAGCCCTTCACTTTGGGGAAAAAGAAACAAACAAACAAAAACCCCAGAAGTCTCTATCTTCCTAGATAAGCAGGAGGCAGCTTTTATTATCAGAGTGCTTAAAGCCACAGGTCTTCTATCTGAGGCACCATACCCCATGCCCACTTAAATCACGATTACACTATAATTGTGCAAGCAAAGGCTCCTTGCAAAGTCTATGGAAAAGCAAACTGCCTTTCTTCCAAATAGAAGGGAGGTCTCCACATTTATGCACTACTAATGCTGAAACAGTTTACACAGAGAGGCTATTGTTGTAAGGAGCAGCTATTTGCAGGCTGTTAGCACTGAGAACTAGGGATTTCTCAATCCTGCTTGAGAACACCTACATCTACATCTGCAGTCCAAGTTTGATTATTGCCTTTACCATAAAAGGGCAGGAGGAGGTACTGCAGCAATTAGAAATCTTATACTTATCTTGGAGCATTACCAATGATTGGTCATCCTCACTGTGGACTGAAGACAGCCATCATCCAAAATGGGTGACAATAACGTGCAAGCAATATATGTGAGATTTAATGTTAATTAATTTTATTGATCCCTGATGGACTACTGCATCTTCCACATCAATGCAGGCCTGTGAGTTTCTACTGTATTAATGATGCAGTAGAAGAGGTGAATCTGAACCAAGAATCCTAGTTTTTGCAGTTTCCTTTCTATCTACTTGCTTGAGAAGATTAAAATCATCTTATCTGAGACAGTAACAAAAGACTGCATGGACAGAAGAGACTAATTACGGTATAATAAGTATCCTCAAAGCTATTTTATTATGAATTTAAACATGACTAAATCACATTTCGGATGTTCCTAGAAAGGATTCTTTCTTAACAAATCATGTTAACAAATCTCATTAAAAATCAAACCTATTAGAAGAACTAAAGAGCACATTATAGTGCCACCAAATACCAAAGAATCAAGAGTTTGTGATGCATTTGCCCCGCTATATTTAATACCAAAGAACAGAACAAGTTCTTTTCAAGTACTTAATTATAAAGAGTGTATCCACAGCATGCACAACATAACCAGAGACAGACCTCATATCGAGACAAACTAAGTGTACTTGTTCTGCAATACATTGCTACCAACTTTCAACACAAAAAGGTGCTTTTTAAGTAGTCTATAGGATTACAACCATTATATAAAGCTTGACGATAAAAATTCCCACATCTGTTTGAACACAGTTGCAACTTTTACAAGTAGTTCATGCAAATATATAGGTATGCAGGTGTGCAAAAACACCTGTTGAATGAGCAAGGACCATAATATTTAGTCAACAATACAATAGTTCTGGTACCTGATACTAAACGTGATCTACTTTGCAACCTGTGTTGCTCTGTATTACTGAAGTCACAATGCTGTCAAAGTTCCACGTCAGTGTCAAATAAAAGTATCAAGTATCAAAGTCCTGTTCCCATAAAGGGCTGAGTCATTAACCTGACTGATCAACAGCAAATGTATTCCTGACACTTAAACCTGGTGCAGCAAAACATTCTGTGGGCCACTCCTTTGTATTTCTGAGTGAGAATAAAAGACCTACCACATCATTAATCCTGGCAGCATGTTTTTGCAGTGGTAAAACTAAAAGCAAAAGCAAGTTGCAAAGATATGACCACCCCCCCAATTATTCATTTCAGATAAAATTCTTGACCTTAGATCATGTCAGTTACTACCTCCAGAAAAACTTTTCAGTCCTTTTGCTACTTAAGTAGCAATCTGTGGAACTGAAATGGAAGGAGGCAGCAACATTTTTCTTATACCACTCAGCACTATGTAGTAGTCTGAAAACATGACTCTGCTTCTGAAAACACATATGTATTTTAACAAGTTTGCTTTCAAATGTTTCAAATAAACTGTATTACTTAATCAACAGGTACCTTTTTTTAGTAATGTAATAGAGTTAGTATACAAAAACCATATTTTAACATTTTTAAAAATTTTTTTTTGTACTTAGAATGTAAAGTGGTCAACTTCTTTTGCATTATATACAATTTTAATTTTTTGTAGATATTAATAAAAATTTTAAAGGCTGCCATTTATTAAACCGTCCTTATTCAGAAGCAGGTTAAAGCATATACAGTAACAAGAATTCAAATTATGAAAACAAAGAAGATTAGATTAACTTATCATTATTAGATGGTCACAGCAATTTATTCTCCTACCTGCTTTCCATCCAGTGTACAAAGCCTCTTGACTACACCCGAATCTAACTTAATGGCTTCTGTGATGTCAGTCAAGACCTGTTCGAAGGAGTGAGCAGTCTTCTTATTCAGCAGAATTCTCACAGCTTTCCGCGGTTTTACTCCACTCCTAATAACAGTCACTAATTTGGGTTTAATGAAATCTTTACTCTCCTTCACTTCACTCTTTGTGGATGTCAAAGATGTCAAGGATCGAGTGGACCCAGTCCTTATGTTCACACACCAGTTTGGATTGACATTCTTGGTGTAATCAACTTTGCGATATGGTTCATTGGATGCACATACATAACTTTCACCTGAAAAGAAGATGACATTTTCATAATTTAAGGGGGTTTGCAGCTTTTTTTGTCAATTTTTAAAAAAATGACAAGTTTTTCAGAGGAGTGATTTGCCTGTATTTCAACCGCAGGCCGTTTGAAATGGAGGACTATAAATTATCAGAGCTTTCTACCCAAACAATATTCTCACAGAATGGTTTCAACAGGTTTCAAAAGGCCTCTGGTTAATTAAAAAGAACCAAAAAAAACCCCCAAAACAGTAAAGGGTAATGAGGGAGCTGAAGATATTTCCCATTTCTTTTGGATTGTAAGTTCTGACTGCGGTCATTTTGCAAGTGCTTAAATTATTTGAGATCACAATACATGACATTAAGAGCATTCTCCTACAGCAAACATCCAGGTCCTTCCCTATATATTTCTCAGGTATATTCTTCAAGATGTGTACACATATACCTATGTTTAATAATGAATTATTTTAAAAGGAGGAAGTTTTAACAGAATAAAATTCAAGCATCTCAAGATCCTTGCCCTGAAGGACACATGAATTTACCAGGAGTTATTGCCTTTCTACCAAGGATACACTGTTGAAACGTATTCACTTCAACATCTTTTAGACCAACAAGCACCTTTTGAGGCCACAAATGAGACTTCGAGACTGCAGGAATATGAGAAGACATTGACGCTTCCCCATTTTAATTTCTTTCCTAATTCAAAGCCTGCACTGCTGATATCTCCTGAAGTCATGAAAGGGAGGTCAGAGGACAAAAAGTGTTATCACAGGCTAGTAATACATACCTTTACATCAAATTCTTTAAAGTGGCACTAGCCATGATGCAGACCTAAGGAATTTGTTACTTTTCTCCATTCCCTGACATAATGCAAGGCTGGAGACTAACTGGCTTTTTTTTTTAGAAGAGGACAGTTTTCTCTTCAAACTGCTGTTTGTTGTTCACCACAACTCTTAATGTCTGACAGCAATATTCAAGATGCAGATCATGACAAGGGACATCTTTAACTCTGGGTTATTTCTGTAACCCACATCCTTGGGGTCTCACAAGATGACATCCGAAGACTTTTTCTAAGAGGCAGAGTATTGCCAGAAGGATGAAAGGGAAGCATTCCAAACTGATGTTAACACATCATTCCTCCAGGCAGAAGAGCTACCTGTATCTTAAAAAGCTTAGCCTGTTCTAAGATTAAAGCTACACGCTCAAGGTCACTGGTGGAACTAACCAAACTCACCTCTTATATACACAGGAAGAGGAGTAAAGAGTACATGTACATCTATTGGACAGTATTGTAGAAGTTACAAAATGTATACATATGTTTAGATACACACTAGAAAACTTTTAAACAATACTTTTACTTTCTGAACTCTAGTTTGGAGAGCTGATTTAGCTTAGAAGTTGTATAGCTTATTCTAAAAGCAAGATAGTAAACTATTTTCAAACCCCTGAAGAATTACTGTGAGCTGAAAGACTTTTTCATGTTTCTTTCCCATACCAATTACACTGCTTTCTAATTTATCTTGTATTTAGACCTTGTTGAAAGTTTACTTGCTGTATTTGAAACAGAACAGATTATAGTTAAGTCAAAAATGATTTTGTTTGGGAAAGTTTGGCAGCCAGTTCTGCCTCCACAAACATCACTGGGACTGTACTCCACTGAGGTGCAAAGAAACGATTTGGTGTGAGGTTTTATGGATGCCACTGCCTTGCCTGTATTCTTTCTCTTCACTCATCCCCATCATTCCTCCTCATATTCATAGACCAAGTGGTGCACAAACCAGAAACCAATACAGACAAAACCAGACTCTTCCTCTTTCCCCGAAAAAAGAGCAAAGAAAAATGAGCTGGTTTCAGCCCATAAACTCCTTGAATGGGATTTGCACACAGCTGCATGCATACTAGCACTAATCTACAGGTAGGGGAAAAAAAAAAACCCACACAGTTTAGGAAGAACTGTGGTGGCCTAGATGCTTATGCTGCCCCAGAACTACATGCTAAGTTTCAGCAAGTCTCCAAGCAATCTGATTTAATCAGACCTGCTTCGAGCAAGGCATTGGATGAGATGATCTCAGAAGGTCTCTTCCTAACTAAATTATCCTATGATTCTAAATAGGCAGACAGTTCTCTTCCAACAGCTGTTTTCAGAAACCTTTCACTCATCTATCCTGTTATTGTGAAATAGCATGAGATATTCAAGTTTCATTACAGCAGCTCAGCTGCAACAGAAAGCAAAGGCTTCCCCCTCTACGTCCTCTAATACTAGATTCAAAGGACTATGCTTATTTTCTGAACAATTTCTAATAAGCCGTGAAGCTGTCTGTCTCTAAACACAGTGCTGCCAAATAAGAAGCATCTCAAAGAAACTGGTAGTTCTAATTCATACCAATAGATTTACTAACATTATAACTGCTGATATTTTGTTATTCTCCCCTCTACAACTAGTTTACTGTGTGACATAGAACCCTGGCATGGTTTAACCCAGCCGGCAACTAAGCACCACACAGCCGCTTGCTCACTCCGTCCTGGTGGGATGGGGAAGAGAAAATCAGAAGGACAAAAGCAAGAAAACTTGTGGGTTGAGATAAAGACAGTTTAATAGGTAAAGCAAAAGCTGTGCACACAAGCAAAGCAAAACAAGGGATTCATTCACCACTTCCCATCGGCAGGCAGGTGTTCAGCCATCTCCAGGAAAGCAGGGCTCCATCACACGTAATGATTACCTGGGAAGACAAACGCCATCATCCTGAATGTCCCCCCCCTTCCTTCTTCTTCTTCCCCAAGCTTTATATGCTGAGTATGATGTCATATGGTCTGGAATATCCCTTTGGTCAGTTGGGGTCAGCTGTCCCAGCTGTGTCCCCTCCCAACTTCTTGTGCACCCCCAGCCTACTTGCTGGTGGGGTGGTGCGAGAAGCAGAAAAGGCCTTGACTCTGTGTGAGCACTGCTCAGCAATAACCAAAACATCCCTGTGTTAACAACAGTGTTTTCAGCACAAATCCAAAAGACAGCTCCATACTAGCTACTATGAAGACAAGTAATTCTATCCCAGCCAAAATCAGCACACTTAGGACAATTTTTTCCATGATTACATGCTAAATTTTTTATGGATGCACCTAGCAAGTGACTTTGTTTTTTGTGTGTGCATGTTGGTTAAGAATGCTAATTATTATTTCCTCCTACAAAAAATGAACAGAAGGTAATTTAGTCATTATTCTGGGTGCATAATATTAGGCATTCAACTTTGGAAAGTCCTTGACCACTTGCTTTGAAGTTTACTGATCTGCATAAGACTTTGGTAATGTTCAATCATCCTCTGATAATAATTTATATATAAATAAACTTGACAGCATCCTGCACATGAGAATACATTTCTAAACACACTGAGTGCCCTAGCATCTCAAAGATTTTACATAAGCTTCAATACATGAAGTTACCTATCACTTCAGAGTAACCTCTTCAATGCAGCCTGTCCAGCTGCGTGCAAGAGTTAAATTCTAGCAATCAGCACTACAAGGTACCTCAAAACTCACCATCATTAAGCATCTTCAGAATTATCCTTTCAAAATCAAAAAGAATGCACTTCCTAGACCATTAAAAAAAACAACAAATGCACACAAGACAATTCAAAGTTACACCTTAGGGCCGAAGCTTAAATTAATAAAGTTAAAAAAAACCAAACAAACAACACAAAACCCCCTCAAAATTAAGACTATTTCAAAACAGACTCTCCAACTTGAAATAAATTAATTGCTTTATATAAAGAAGATAGAGAACAAAAGGTCCCTTTGCTACAGGATTTACCATAGAAGAATCTCAATATGGTATGCTAGCTTTGTCTTTTACAGACACATATCATAACAGACTATCTTCTTTATACTATCATGAAATGTGATATACTGTGAGAGCAGTACTACAACACCATTTAGGACAGCAGAAATTGTCCTGTTATAAAATTTTCAGTCAGTATTAATCCAAAAGGATCTTTATTTCTTTAAAATAGTAGTGTAAAACTCTTTGCCTTCTACTAGTTCCCTTGCTCGATTAATGAATAAAATAATTTCTTGATTATCTGAATAGGTTGCAATACCCGTTTACTACAGATTTCTTCTTATTATTTCTTTTCCTTTATGCAGAGGTCTTAGTTTTCTTTTTCTGATGAAAAAAATAGGAAGTGCTTTCAACTTAAAACAACATAATACCTGTAAAGAATGAATTTCAAATAACTTGTTTCAACTGCATGTAGCCAAGCCTTAAGTTGAAGCACAAACTATTTTAGCTTTAAAAAAAAAAAAGTATCTGGCAAAACTGATTGCAAAATTTCCTATAACTGGCAGATATAGGAATGACTAATTAATTTAAAACGGTAGTATATTACAGATTGTTTAGTAAGTGTTTTAAATTCCATGCCTGCTTTCTTATACCAGTCACATAAACTAAACTTAGTAACACAGGTTCTACACGGAAAACAGATTTTACAACTACACCTGCAAGGCAGGCACATATGGCAGGATTAGAGCAAGGACTGTAAGTGAGAAAACACACGCACCAAGTGATTTGCTTGGTTCATGACTTAAAAGTCAAAGGCCAAAGTTTTTACTCTATTGAAATTACTACTTCAACTGATGATGATTTCACCACAGCCAGGACTTCACCCACAGTTTCCAAGTTCTATTGAGAACCTTGCAAAATACCAAAAAAAATGCTAGAAACAAATATAATTAGGAAACCAATTGTTGCTTTCTGCATAAAGAATGATTTTCTAGGAATGAGTTAAACATTGATTTGTTTGGTTTAACAGAGATATAGGACTGATTATTCAACAGAAGAAAATATTTAAGAAAAAAAATGGCAGGGTAAGTTAAATCACACCTATAAAGTTCACTACAGGAAACTTTCCTACAGAATGGTGTAATGAAAAAGCATACCTAACCTTCATGAGCAGGCATTAATTTTTTAACACTGTGCTATTGTTTAATTTGTTACTTTAGCCATCCTCCTAAGTAGAAAATGCATTTGTGTATGTCTGTCTGGAAAAAACATCAAGTCATTTGTAAGAGTATTCTCTCTCTTTTATGTTACATTTTGTAGGTAAAAACCTGACAGTGTAATGTTATACATAATATTTGCTCACAGCTTTAACTTATGACCTGATTTTGAATCTGCTCAGGATTAATTAATGTATAAATACACACTTCTGATAATCTCCACACTCTCCCAGAAAACCAGTATTTGTGAAATGTAACATACAGCACTTCATTTTTGGGGGGTTTAAACCAGTCAAATTGATGTCAAACATTGTTAACAAAGTAACAGATAACTTTACAGTTAAAATTACATACATAAATAAGCCTGGCTGTTTCACTAAATGCCTTGAATGAGTGTCTAACCTAAATACATATCATCTCAATTACTAAGAAAATCTTTTCTGAGACTTCAGTGGCATTTTGATCAGGCTGTAGCTCAGGCTGTAGCTTTTTTTGTCATTTGTACATCTACCAGCCCTAGAAAGTTGACACAACTTCACAAACAGGCATAAACAATACTTCAAATATTTACATTGCTGAATTTGATATGGTCAATTTTACGGTTTGAAGGCCCGCTTTCCATTTATAGTCTTGAAAGATTTTAAAGCTAATGCATACTAGCCTTAACTGGCACATAGTCATAGCAGTTACATTACTGGAAAAAAAAGACCATGTTTTTAGCTTACATTAGCATTAACATGAATCAGCTCCCTAGTTTTTAGACCAGATCATGAAGTTAGTCACTAACATTACATTGAGATTTGTAGGTAAAGTAGTAAACTATAGACTAATGAAGTAGAAAAATCTATTAAGCAACACTTCCTTCTTTTTTTTTTTTAATGCAGAAAAAAAGCAAGAATTACAGACGTAGATTACAGCTGGGACTCTGAATGCAGCCAGACTATTCTACAGCAGAAAGTTTAACAAGGCTGCAGAGCGGTTTTGACAGAAGTATAAAACATCCTTATAAGTTGGCATTGTAATTTCAACAGAGCATATGTGTCATCCATCCGATGCTTCATGACAGTACCCAGAGCAATCTAAAAGTGTCAGTTCTTTCACAAAGAAAACCTGCTACCACCAAAAATTCCTCAAATGGGGCATATGCTCACTTCAAAGGAGTAACATCTGCTGATATTTTGGGTCACAACACAAACAAATGGAGTAAGTTTACTTCTGAAGTTCTATGTCTTATTAACATCAGAAAAACAACTAGAAGACATGAAACATTGCCTACTCACAAGAAAACATTACCTGCCTTTAAATAATTTACCTGTACTGCATTAATAACCAGATGCACTATCCATGAAGCAAGACCTGTGTGTGTGCTGTGCATATACAGTTTAAGCACACTATAGCATTCCAGTTTCATAGAGCTAACAGTCGAAACATGCATGATACTCGCCATTCCCTCACAACAGTAAAATACAGATGAACACAGAGAATGGATAAAAGAGAAAATAAGACTACATTGGTCAATTTGACTGATAAATAGCCATAGACCACCAGTAGTCTAAATGCTGGTTTGCTTACTTAAAAACTCATCTACAAAGGTTTTCTTTTGCCATCTGTTTCTTCAATGCTGTTATTCACAGGAAACATGTCTAGCTCACCTTTCAAGATATAAATGCAACGATAAAGAGAGTAGGGTGTATGTGAACTCTCAAAAATTCAGCCAATTTGAGGTACTGATAGGAAAAGAAGGATGTATCTTGTCCTTTTGTATCACAAGTGTACATCACTTGCAACTATGTGCAGTTTTGAGGAAACACAGCTGCCTGACAACTTGGGGTTCTTCACAGCACAAGTTTTGTGAGCTGAAGCCCACTGCTAGGCATTTAACCTAGAAACATTCAGACTTTTTGCCCTTAAAAACAGACTACTGAAGAAAGACTTGTAGATATTGCACTTTCCTTAGCATTAGGTTAAAAAACAACTGTGGATACGCCATGTAGTAGGTAATGCAAGGAAGCAATTAAGTGTACAACACTCAAAAATCCCAAGTTGGGATATTTGAAACAAAAGTCTTTGAACAAGGTTTTCTGGCTTGCTTTTTGCAAGTTGTTAACAAGCACTAACTACTATCTCCTAAGAATCACATAAAGCATCACGTTTTTAAATGACATGCTGCATAACAGAGAATGATATAGCTGACACAGGTAAAAACATCCCTACAGAAAGAAAACCGTTAGTCTCCATATTTTTTAAGCTTGTGCTCCCAGGAAGCACATAGGACAGGGCAGGTTTCTAGGTACATTTCATCTATCCATCTCATGTTCCTCAGCTTCTTTTGGTGGAACTCATTAGTTTCAAGGGTGCCAAAAGCTGCTTATTCAGCATAGCACAGTAGTTATTAGGGCTACTAACCTACTCACTTTAGGAATCACAGGAGAGTACCCTTTTTGTGTTCTGTAACACAAAGCCAAGCAGATTTCCAGAACAGTATATTTACAGCATGTATAAAAGGACTGATCTAAAAATAAAACAACCCCTTTTATGAAGGATTAGGTTATTTAGATCTCTCTTTCCTTCCTTTCATAGAACTTCCTTCCTCGTCAGTTTCTTATGATTCCTTCACTTTCACGTCACCTCCAATAACCCTGTATAAGTCACGATCTTCATCTACAGCATTTAAGTTCCCCATGCACTTTTTAAAACCTGGGATGACAACCAGGATTTTAGCAGAAGACTAATTGCTCCTAGTTTTCTTTTGACTTTATTTAGTCAGGAAGTTCAGGTGACAGCTTCCTACAAGCTTTCACAGAACAGTTGAGGTTGGAAAGGACCTCTGGAGGTCATCTGGTCCAACCACCTGCTCAGGCAGAGTAAAAGCTTTCTTTCAGAAGACAGTTAAGGCCACCCTGTATCAAACTCACCCAATGCCACATGCCTCCTCCACAGTAAGTAAGTAACTCTTTTTGGGTAAATTACATTTCTCCCATCCCTGAAACTAAGAGATGCACAGTGGTGGAACTATTTTATTTTGCTTGGATGGGAAGTTAACTAACAATTACATCCATATTTCACATCCACACCCCACTGCTCCAGGATTGTGTAACTATTTGAACATATATTTGTGATTTGAACATGTATTTGGAAGCATATGCTCTTAACGTTTTTTAATCCTTCTTTTATCCTTGCTTTTTACCCTTTGTTAAACCCGCTACATTTGCCTCTTTTTAAAGCATTACAGCTTTTGGCTTTAGCGCAGGAAGGTAATCATACCTTCTGGAAAAAGCAAAAATACAAACTGCCTACTTGGTGTTACCATCTGCTTGCCCTGACAAAAGATATTCTTGACCTAATATAACAGCGTGCATTGACTAGAATCACAGATACTTAAGCAGGATTAAAATGCAATATGCAGTAACAATAACAATGATCTAAGGCAGAAAATACTTGGATTGTTCAATACCTCATTTCAAAAACATTCTTTTACTCTGTATTAGTGCGGCAGAGCCCATTTCCTCAAAGCAGATGTTGTCCTGTGCTACATGTCTTAGCCATGCATAAGGACTGCCCTGCTCAGAACCTTCCCACCTCCTGCTCAAAGACTTCCCTACAGGTGCCTGTTGATTGTCTGCTCAACTGTGCAGACAGAACTACTGACATTTTATAAAGGACTGTATTAATTAAGCATTGTAGTTGAAAGAATGAAGACTCTTAGCAATGCTTCCTACCTAGGGAACTAGAGAAATTCCCTATCACATGCCAAATCAACATAACTTTTCTTGCCAGGAATAGTCTACGCTTGGTTTCCTCTCCCAAAATCCAACAGTATCTCCCAGCTCTGCAGGAGACCTTAACAATCAGGATCCTCCATGTCTTTGACTACCAAGACAATGAAAGCACAGAATAGCAAGACAGACCATGACTGACATCAATGTAAAACACAAACCTCAGCACTAAAGAACTGCATAGTTCTTACTATTACCATCATGCTATGCTTTAGGAAGCTTACATTTTTAAAGAAAACTGAAGGATTTAGACAAACACTTAATTAGTTAACTTTGGCAGAGAATAAAAATGAAACTATTATTCCATTATTGCTATTGAAGGGAAAATATAAAATTACACATGGAATCTCCTATTCAAAACTAAACAGTAGTGTAATGTCTGATAGTAAAGTTGAAAGAAAGAAAACTATAAGAAAGTCGTAATATTCCCAACCCCCATCTCCTCTCTGGATCTGTCTGCTCAAACAAGATCAGGAGTAGACAATGAAATTCTTCACTCCTCCCATTCCAAGAAAGCAATGAAAACTGTCAAACTCATAAGCCATCATGTTCCCTAATCTACAGGAGCTGGGAATATAAATGATATTTGCCTAAGGCTGGTCCAGCAGAGCATGCTTTTTTGACTGTCATATCCAGTTAAGAAAAGCAATATGCTTAAAATGCAGCTTGCCAATTTTTGACTAACAAATGTGATCTGGTCAAATTTTTAACTAACTCAACCTGTAACAGTAATACTTGAAATCTACAGTATGTTTGTGCATTAGCTATTTTCCTCTTAAAATGATAAACAGTAAAACAGATTGCCAAATACGGCCAAACCCCAAAAAGCATTCATCAGTGAGTCAATTCAGCTAGTTTGGACTATTATGATACAGAATTTGATATTGCCAGCTTTTACACCCCAGAAAGATATTAACCCAATAAATGGCAAACAGTCCTTAAAGAGCTTGCCTGCACTGGTGCATGTCAATGTCCAAGAGCTACGCACACAGGCTCGAGTTTAGGGAGGCTTAATGCAGATCTTGCTGGCTTGGCAAAGGTGGCTGAGCACTCACCTTCTGCTCGCTTCATAGAGCTGCTACTACTGAACCTGAACTGGTGCAATTCCATGTACCAGTTCAACAACACTGATGAGGAGATAGTTAGTGGCCTACTACACCATCTGGACACTCACAAATCTATGGGACCAGATGGGATCCATCCAAGAGTACTGAGGGAACTGGCGGAGGTGCTTGCCAAGCCACTCTCCATCATCTATCAGCAATCCTGGTCAACAGGGAGGTCCCAGAGGACTGGAGGCTTGCCAACGTGACGCCCATTTACAAGAAGGGTCAGAGGGAGGATCCGGGGAACTACAGGCCTGTCAGCCTGACCTCGGTACCGGGGAAGATTATGGAACGGTTTGTCTTGAGAGCACTCACATGGCAAGTCCAGGACAAGCAGGGGATCGGGCTCAGTCAGCATGGGTTTACGAAAGGCAGATCCTGCTTGACCAACCCGATCTCCTTCTATGACCAGGTGACCCGCCTAGTGGATGAGGGAAAGGCTGTGGATGTTATCCACCTTGACTTCAGCAAGGCCTTTGACACTGTCTCTCATGGCATACGCCTTGAGAAGCTGGCATCTCATGGCTTGGACAAGTGTACTCTTCGCTGGGTGAAAAACTGGATGGATGGATGAGCCCAGAGGGTTGTGGTGAATGGGGTTAAATCCAGTTGGCGGCGGGTCACAAGTGGTGTTCCCCAGGGCTCGGTGTTGGGCCCTGTTCTGTTTAATATCTTTATCAATGACCTGGACGAGGGGATTGAGTGCACCCTCAGCAAGTCTGCAGATGACACCAAGTTGGGAGGCAGGGTCGATCTGCTTGAGGGTAGGAAGGCTCTACAGAGAGACCTGGACAGGCTGGATCAATGGGCTGAGGCCAATCGTATGAGGTTCAACAAGGCCAAGTGCCGGGTCCTGCACTTGGGTCACAACAACACCATGCAGCGCTACAGGCTTGGGGAAGAGTGGCTGGAAACCTGCCCGGCAGAAAAAGACCTGGGGGTGCTGGTTGACAGACAGCTGAACATAAGCCAGCAGTGTGCCCAGCTGGCCAAGGCAGCCAATGGCATCCTGGCCTGTATCAGAAATAGTGTGGCCAGCAGGAGCAGGGAGCTGATTGTTCCCCTGTACTCAGCACTGGTGAGGCCACACCTCAAGTGCTGTGTTCGGTTTTGGGCCCCTCACTACAGGAAAGATATTGAGGTGCTGGAACATGTCCAGAGAAGGGCAACCAAGTTGGTGAGGGGCCTGGAGCGCAAGTCTCGTGAGGAGCAGCTGAGGAAGCTGGGGCTGTTTAGTCTGGAGGAGAGGAGGCTGAGGGGAGACCTTATCACTCTCTACAACTACCTGAAGGGGGTTGTAGTGAGGTGGGTGCTGGTCTCTTCTGCCAGGTGGCTGGAGATAGGATGAGAGGAAATGGCCTCAAGGTGTAGCAAGGGAGATTTAGGTTGGATATTAGGAAAAATTCTTTACTGAGAGGGTTGTCAGACATTGGAATAGGCTGCCCAGGGAAGTGCTGGAGTCACCATCCCTGGAGGTATTCAAAAAGTGCGTAGACAAGGTACTCCAGAACATGGTTTAGTGGACATGGATGATGGTTGGACTCAATGATCTTTAAGATCTTTTCCAACCTAAATGATTCTATGATGTGCAGACTAGTCAATTAGGTAATACATCAAATAGCCATGTTCGGTCTGGTGTTCAGCCTATAGCTGGCATACACAACAGCACTTTATTTTCCTTTCTGAAAACTAAAAAGCAATACAACAAAACACCATTCAAAACTAACTCTGGTGCTATTGCAGTTCAAACTTGAGAATATCACCAATGTTCAAGTATTTATTCTAGAGCAGAAATTCAACTTTGCTGTGCTGGAACTACAAGAAATAAAGAAAATAAAATCAAATCAGATCCTCTTCTAGCATCTCAAGAACAAAACAGCTGGCAAAAAGTTCAGATAATTTCAAGGAATGATGTAATTGCTACTTGTTTGCTTTCTTCCCGCCCCTGTATATGCTTTCCTTTCTCTGTATAGTGATTAGACTTACACTGGTAAAGTTTTTGGCATGCTAATTGGAGAACATACTAATTCAATTATGATGCTACAGCATTTTCTTAAGATTCCCAAGAGTTGTATTGGTCATGGATAGATGACCAAGTAATTGGGACTCTCTTTTTCCACTTTTATTTTACTGAGAAAGCAGGGAAGTGGCATTTCAGTGGTGACATTTGTTTTGCTTTATTCTTCCAGTAAAGAGCAATGACAAAGGTCATTCTTTGTATTTGACCAGACAGGAAGTAAGTTTTTATTTTAAAGTTAATAACTGAAAGCAGAGTTGTGAGAGTATACACTGCATT
This sequence comes from Harpia harpyja, assembly GCF_026419915.1. Classification (NCBI taxonomy): domain Eukaryota; kingdom Metazoa; phylum Chordata; class Aves; order Accipitriformes; family Accipitridae; genus Harpia; species Harpia harpyja. Next base: position 18,324,819 of record NC_068941.1, on the reverse strand, counting down.
TATACTGTTGGCCAGCAAGTCATTTTGTCTTTGTTTTAAGCCATAAAAGCTTAAGATCATTCCTTCTGCAACATTTCAAAAGTCACCCCAAGTAATCATTAGTTTATCCAATTTTTGTTTTGTCTCCTTTCCCTACCATCCCCACTCCAGCATCTCTTTTTTTTTTTTTAGCTATCTCTAAATTAATCACCAAATCATATAAAAGTCTTTGGTTGATTTCCCATTTATTTTATTACCACAGAGTTGGCATTTGACTCTACAATCATTTCACATTTCCTCTGTTTTGACTATGGAACAGCCTTATTGTAGATCACATGATAGGGAAAGCCCTCAGACACTATGTTACTATTATGAAGTGCATTTTCATGCATACCTTTTTTAAGTGAGACCCCCTTGATACAACAAATGTTGTAGCCTCTCCCTTCCTCTTGCATGTTCTGGAGTGGCTGGTCCCTAACACCCAGTGCCTTTACTGGTGGATTATATAAAGGTCTTCAGGTTCCCTTTCTCATCAAGTTCTCCAGGTGTGATTCAGCATTGCTTTGAAAAGGCAAGTTTCCAAATCAAAGCTTAAAGGACTCACAGCTGAAAGCCTAAAAACGATGAGGCATTAGAAGACCTACAAATCCTACTACTTCATTAATGCAAATCAGCTACATGTGGCATATAGAGTAACTGGGTGGAGGACTGCTGTGGTTGATTTATTAGATAACTGAGAAGCATCAAGTGTAAATTGATTATGAACCTCACAGCATGCACAACATAACCAATACATTAGAAAGGCTGATTCGTGTAATGCTGAGTTTAAACTGCATTTTAAGACATCATGTGAGAACACAGGTGACTTCTGCTCCTTGTCCTGGTAATTATCATTCCCTACAAAAAAAGAGGCATATGTTTCATTCAGAAAAAAGTATATCTGGCCCCATTTTGAGATGTAGTCAAGCGCTGCTCTGCTCAGATTTGCAAGGTCTACATAACCTTAGCAGCTAAGTCCCATTATCAAAAGCTACTTAGGGACAATTCTGAAAAGCATTTGATTCTATAAAATGCTTTTGGAAGCCAGACAAGGTAGATAATTCCCTCTATGACTCTGATCATATTTGAAAATAGGACTTTACACCAATCTGTTTTAGTGGTAGGGTATAATATCCCTTTTCACAGCACAGGGGCTTTCTCTCTGAAAGCTTAAGCCACAGCAAGGCATCAATGACTGTTAGAGAACTAAATTACAGCATTTCCCTCTCTTACAAATGGAGATGACCGAAAGGTAGCCAAGAACTTTGCTATGGTTCTTGTAGGTGAAAAGAGTACCTGCTGCTTAACTACCATTAGAGTCAACCCCCACACATACAGACAGCACTTGTCTGGGTGATGGGAGAAGTGGATGGTCCACACTGGGAAAATGAGGCCTACTGCACCTCACAGCGGCAGGCAACCCCTGCCCACTTGACCTCAGGGGCTCCCATGGCTGCCAATTTTCAGCAAGGTGACCTCTCTCAGCTTTGAACAGGGCAGTGAGAGGAAAGCCCACCCCAGGGAGAGCCTGCAACCCACCATCAGGCCCCACGCCACCTCTTGCTGGACCTCGACATGCCAGGGCAGAGCTGCCCGCAGCCTGCGCCCTACTTGCCCCCGGCCCGGTAGAGCCCCCTCACCTTCCACCAGCTCATCCAGGCTGGTGAGCTTCTTGCTGCCATCGATGGTGTAGATGGTGCGGACACCCTGGGGCAGGTTCACGTTGTCCGAGAGGGACCGGGTGAGCTCAACGAGGAGGGCGTCGAAGGAGCGGAAGCGGTCGGTGGAGATGGCATACACTAAGCCCTTGAAGTACCTGTCCCCGTTGCGGTAGAAGCGGGCTTTCCGGGCTTTCTTCTCCGAGCTGAGCGCCTGCAGGGTCCGCGTCCGGTAGAGGCTGCAGTGGGCGCTGTGCGCCGGGCTGGGGATCAGCCCGTTGCCCCGCGGCGCCGCGCCGCCGCCGCTGCCGGAGCCGGTGCCGCCGCGGCGCGGCCCGGCGCGCTGCTGCCTCTTGTCCCGCTCCTCGAAGTGCTCCAGCTCGATGCTCCGGCTGCTCGCCATGGGGAGCTGCCTGCCCGCCCTCCCAGCTCCGCTGGGACCCAGGCCGGCTACGGGCTGCTGAGCCTGCCCCCACGCTTGCAAAGACTCCGGTCGCTTAATTCAGCATCGCGCCCGGCCTCTCTCGCCGGGAGGGCTGCGGGTGACCGCGGCGTCCGACCTGCCCCGCAATCGCGGCTCCGGCTGCCGCTAGCTCCGCCGTTACCCGCTGCTCCGCCCGCAGGCGAGCACAAAAGCATCCCTCATGCCTTAACTCGGCGCCTCGCGGCTACAGGCGATGCCGGGGAGGGTGCGAGCGCACGGCCGGGAAGCGGGAGGCTCGGGGAAGCCCCACGGCCGCGCCCCCGCGCCGTGCCCATGCAGGCTCGCACAATGCGGAGGACGCGGTGCGCGCAGGTCCCCTCCTCAGCCTCTTCTCTGCTGACTCCGCGGGAGAGAGGTGGTGGGGACGCAGTGCCTGTTCCGCCAGCTGCCGGCTGGCTCCGGATCTGGCTCTGGTCCCGGCGCGGGGGCACCAGGACCCCTGCGGCGCCGACGGCCGCCAGTCAGCGTGAGGAGCGGCGCAACCTCCCGGGTCCTCCGCGGGCAAGGGCGCTGCTAGCGCCCGCCTCAGAAAGAAAACAACCGCAGCGGATCCGGCGGGACGAGCGAGAGCTGCGGCCCGGCCGCTGGCGGTGAAGCGGCCGGCGGGCGGGGCTGCTGCCAGGCCCTAGAGCCGGGCGGGCGGCGCAGCCTTCGGCGGGGACGCGCGGCCGCTGTGAGGGCGGGCGCGAGGAGGGGCGGGCGGGGGCGGCGCCATCGCGGCTCCAGGCGGGCGCCGTGGCGCCGCTGTCCCCAACGGCGGCGGGGACGGGCGTTGAGCGGGGCGAGAGCCGCGTTGGTGACGCGGCCGGCTTCTCGGCGGGCCTCAGGTGATGAAGCGAGAGGGGAAGGGGGTCTTTCTAGGAAAGGAGAAGGATTCGGGGGAAGCAGCTTTCCCGCAGGGGCCGCGCTGTCCCTCTCGCGGCGGTTCTGACAGGACTTGTCCATCGAACCCCCGCCCCCTCAGGCGTACCAGTGGAGCTGTCTGCTAGCCCTCTCCTGGCCTTACTTTGACCCAGTTACTCGATTAAAATGCTAAAAATGCCTCTAGGGCTCCTTTCTATGTGGCCTTCTCCCTAAAATACATCTCCCAGAACAGAAAACTACGCATCCCTGTCATTTCCCTTTTTCATTTGTGAACGCCACTGCCACGGAGCTCCCCACCCTCTCTGAGGAACCAAATAAGCCCAACTCCCGTTCCCACAGTCTTAACCTCCTGAACGTGCTTTAGCCCACGGTTCACAGATTCCCCAGGTAGTTTCTCAATGCTCCCTAGGCCGCTCAAGTCAAAGTAACTTTTGGCAGATGCGTTGAAATAGATGCGATTTCAACTTTTTTTCAACTTATTTTCAACTACTACAGAATATATTTTCTTTTCTTGATGTAATGAGTACATTAAAAATGTAAAAGGCATTTACAACTAGGTACAGGTCTTCACTTTTTTTTTTTCAGGTCTCTTGCTTTGGGAGATTCCAGTTGTGTTACATCATTACAGGGAGTCACAGTTTCTGCTCTTTTGTGCTGGGCCCATAAGAACCTTTGCCCATCCTTCTCCACACCACTTACTCGGTGTCAGGAGGTGGCACTCAGGTTGATCCTCTGCATTGCAAGTGTAACTGTTGCAGGGGGAGCTTCTTTATATGAAAATCAAATTAGTAACTGAAAGACACATACAGGAGACGATAGGTTTGTGAAAGTCCTTTTCACACTTAGGACAGAACTCTGTTCACTAGAGATGTTCTACAAAGCTTAGGAGATATGTTTTCTGTCTATTTGTACATACTGGGAAAGGGAAGAGATTTGGCTAAGAAGTTTTATCTATGTTTGGTTTTATGTTTCAGCAGTTTTTGAAAATATTGTTTGCCACGCTTTCTATGGATTTATTATTTTTCACTTTTTGTGTTTCAAAATACCAATAAAGTCAAGCATTATCTTATCATTATTACTGGGTTTATTACAAAGTAGATTAAAAATCTAGCTACAATATTCCTAAAGACAATACATGGAAAACATCAGTGAATTTCACTCTTTCCTAAAGTGTCAACTTCTGTGATGCCTGGAAACCTCCACAAGCAAAAGGAAGTGATAAACCATGGAGCTGGATTATCTCCTCTGGTGGTAAAATCAATAGAAGGAACTGAACAAGGGAGTTTTGTTACAGCTGGGGCATGAATACACCTATTAAGACTAGACATGCAGGTCTTGCCTAGGAACTAGGACCTAGAAGCTACAAAACAGTAGGTAACAACTTTCTAGGCTGGTTTTGATGTGTAGTTTCTAGTCCTGTTTACAGGCAAAATTACACAGGTGAAGTTCAAACTCACCTGTGTAACTTTGCTCCAAAGTGGATTGGTCTCAGCTGTGAGGCTGTATTTTTCCCAAATGGTACCACATTGCATGGGCCTAGTCTTTGCAGAACAAGTCAAATTACTTAGTTTAAACAGCTGAAGATTATTTGGCCTAATCTTTTTCAATTTGCTCAGAAGCAGACCATAAAACCTCAGGGAAGTTTAGTCTTCCCCTCATACACACCTACCTCCTCCCAGCTGTTAACTATTGCCTACGATCCACAGTATAGTGTTCAACTATGCGTAGAGGACTCATGCAGATGAACGTGTAAAATATATATATGAATTTAATATATTAACTGTGTCTATGACTGAATTTAGGTTGGAGAATTCAGTGTCAGGGTAGACATTTTATTGGTTTCAAGTTGTTTTGTCGGGTGGTAGGATATGTCATGTGTAGGACTTGCTCTGACTTCTGAAGTCTCTAGCTAGAGATGGGATGGGGGGAAAGGAATTTTATACAACCCCTACAGTAAAGTGAAACTAAAAGGGAATTCTCACGCTTTTGACCAGGAAAATTCTCTCTCCGCTTCAAAGGGAATCCCCACTACAGAGAGTTTTTGAAGTCTGCACAGCCACAGTGTTTTACAGAGCATATAAACATGAAATTGACTTCTGGCCTGTAAAACTAAACTACTTCTATATTAAGAGGCTATTTACAGAGAGGTTGCAATTAGACCAGCATGTGTAACTGCCAAGCAAATTCCTAGTGACACCTCAAACATGTTCCCACAACTTGTGCTCTTCCTTTTTGCTTCTCTTCAGATGTTGTTTGTATTTTTAAAAAGCTCTGTAAGCACCCATTGGGAAGGGTTCACACTGCTTCTATCTGTACGTGTGCTTTGCCTTTTCCTTGCCACCTTATTTCCCCTAGCGAGTTACCTGTAGTCAAACAGAGATGTTTTGAAAGACTTTCAAAGATGAGGAATACAACCCCAAAACAAACCCCGTATGCAGTTGAACTACATTTGCTGCCACACATGAGAAAATTAGTGTGCTTGATATGCAGTTCTGTATGGAACTTAGCTATGCAATCCCATTATCTTCTTTCCACTTCATCTTTACAAATAGGGTTGATAAATTAGCATTTCGCTTAACAGCAAGCAATGTTACATGCGTAAATGATACTTTGCTTATTAACCTAAATCTCCTGATACCATGAAAATGTTATTATAATTCATTCTTGGGATATTCTTATTCTATAAATATACATTTCCTATTTCAAAAGAAAAGAACTTCCAGTTTTCATGTCCATCTAATTAATTCAGTTCTCCCTCCTGTCTTTGCTTTGTTTTTTTAAATCTGCTTTATTGTGGTAGGCATAATGAATTCTTGGTTTAAATCTCTTCCTGCATCTAGAAGACCTCCTATGTGTTTTGTTTTTTGATTTTGTTTTGGTCCATTGGTTTGGGGTTTTTTTGTAACAAGCAACCCTCCAAGAAAATTCTAAAAGGAAACCAAGAAAACTTTACCACCAGATACAATGTCTCTTCTTCTGTTACCTGAACTCCTTACCTTCCTGATTGGAATCAATGGAATTCAAGTCATTTAGCACATTTAAAGGGTTGATAGGCAAAATAAACCAAAGTTTAAGCAACTTGCTAGAGTAGCAGAGAAGTCAGACTGGAACCAACAACCTTCTCTTCAACCGTATTCTTTTCATCCACTCAGCAGTTTCTCCATGAATCCCATGTAGAATATAGTATTGCTTTTAAAATAGCAAATGTGAATGTAGATAACTATACAGAAACAAAACATACAAAGAAATACATCGGCATAGGTGTATGCCACATAGGTGGCATAGGAAAGATGCTTTAGCCTTCAGTCAGGCATAATCTCCTTATGCTGCATGTTCTTGTCACATTAACGCTTGCCGATTAGTGGGAATGTGAGTCTGAGGCTCATTGAATATTGAATTATCTTAGTACATCTTAATGTATCACAGTTAGAGAAAGGTCTGAATCCAGTATCTGTGATAAGCCATTGTAAATGTGTATTCAAAATACCTCAGAATTATTCACCTGTTTCAATAGACTAGATGAAAATGCCATACAGAGGTTCAGTTACTTGTTAAAAGACTTTGTACACTTCCCAAAGGATTCCTTTTTAGGAATTTAAGAGTTCTGAAGTAGTAAAAAACAGTAGGAATAAAAGCCTTATAAAGCCAATGTGGAATCTGAAACACAAAAATGTAGAGATGGAAAGATCCTCACAGTATGGTCTATTTCAATTTGCTGTACCAAGGAAGACTCAAATATACCAAAACCATTCCCAGCAAGGGCCTGGTTTTAAAGCCTCTTTGTGGGTGAGATTTCATATCAGCCAGTAGTTTGCTCAAAGGAATGGTTTTCTTAAGGTCCAGTTATTTTTTCTTCCAGATTAGCATCTTCCTGTAGAACTTCTCTAGCACATTGTTGTTATTCAACAGAATCACTTTTGTCCCATTTTGCTGTCCCTGATGTGGGAATGGATGAGAGGAGTGGGATGCTACCACCATCCAGAGCAGCATGAATGAAGTTGTAAAATATTCTGAAAAGAAGTAAATAATTCACATAAACCTAGCTTTTGTGATATAGTGAACATCTTGGAAGAGCTAGGATACCCTCCCAATAGGCTCCTCCTGAAGCCAACTGAGACCTCAGTCTTTTTTTGCACTCCAGTAAAAACCAGTTCCTAGTTATCACTGATTGCTCAATGACATGAGGTCATGGTCCTCCCCCATTCAAATTTGAACAGAGATTGCCACATTAAATAAATTGAATATGTGTGTCTGATATAAATAAATACCTAACTCCCAGTGCCTTTAGTGGTAGATTATGTAAAGGTCTTCAGGTTCCCTTTCTCATCAAGTTCTCCAGGTGTGATTCAGCATTGCTTTGAAAAGGCAAGTTTCCAAATCAAAGCTTAAAGGACTCACAGCTGAAAGCCTAAAAAGGAGGAGGCATTAGAAGACCTACAAATTATACTTCTTCATGAATGAATCTACATTGCAAGATATTTGTGAATTTTGTTTTTGCCAACTGTTTAAGATGGTTACATTAATTTGTATGACTCATTTAGGCTTTGCATATGGCAAACCCAAGAAGGTATATCAGAGGAATTCCAACTATCCAATACCACTGTAACTGGATAAAAATAGAAATAAATTATTATTCTTATAGAACAGTACAGCATTTGTTATCAGATTATATATTCTGTAACACCTGAGAAGTTTCATTTCTACTGGTAAATTGTTGTATTGCGCTTACCAATCTAACAATTCAGTTTCTATAATTCAAAAAAATATTAAAGGCATTTTGCATATGGGAGTCAACAAGACTGCTTGATATGTTTAATATGAATTAACCACATGTTTCCTATTCTACGATTAGGATGTCAGCATAATTTTATCTGTAAAAAACAACAAAATGGATAACCTGAAGAGGAAAAAGGCATGATTTACAGACAAAGAAATGCTTCTTTTACTCATCTTTTTTTTTTTTCTAGCCCATTTAGAAAGAAGTCATTGGGGTTTTTAAAACATGTCTATTACCTTTTTGCTGTTAACCCTATCATCATTTTTGTATAATCATTAATAATTTTAATTCCATCTGTTGCTGTTTCAATACAAGATATCAAAGTTCTGTATTTTCAGTAAAAATGGCAGTCTGGATAGTTGCTATGAGCCTGGTTGAACAATCCATGATCCAGGATTAAATGGATCATTTCATCTCTTGTCTTACTTAAAAGTATGATTAGTCACACAGTCTTAAAAATAGGAAGCATGTAGGATCTTGAAAAAAACCCTGAAGAATTATGTTATTTCAGAGGTTAAATAATTAATAAGAAGATTCAAATAAGTCTTTCAAAGATCATTGCCAACAGTTATTTGTTATAGTGAATTACCAATATACTTAAGAATGAAAAATTAATTGTGTTTTCTGAGATAGCTACTTCAGCAAAGAGGTCTAAAGTTCACTGACAACCCATACCTGATGAAATACGGAAAATAGAGATGAAAACAACAATGAAACAGTAAGTATTTTGAAACAAATGAACTGCTCAAGGAATTTTTTTAAAGTGTAATTTTATAATGTGGTAGTTACTGAAACCAAGCCAACTACATAGAATTCTCCCATCTACACTCTTGTTCCTAGAAGTTTTTTCCCACCCAGCTGGGCTTGCTGCCCTTGTTTGTGCTGGTAGAAATATCTTGGGAATGATCTTGGTTGAATATTAACCCTCACTTCCAAAAATGGAATAGGGAGAATGGTATGATAGCATATTTAGCTAGCTTTGAGAATAAAGCCATTATACAGCATAGCTATATGCCAAGAGCATCAACTTTGTAGGCCTATGAAGAAACAGGCAATAGAACAACTGCAGAGAATGAAATGAGTAGTAATTTTCCCAGTTGCTTTCTTCCAGTGTCATAATTGACTTCACTGGCTTCAGGGGTATTTTCATCCAAGGAATGATTTTTTGTAAAAAAAGGGAGAGTGTACAAGTGACATCTTTTGATAATACCACCAAGCTGCAAGAAAAGGTGAGGTAACACCTTGCATCAGAGCAGTTAATACAGCTGTTAGAAAAAGGACAAGCTTTTAAGCACACAAACCTCTTTCACATCCGAAAAGAACCAATATATTTAGTACCATTTAGAAACAATTTTGCTCTAAGCAAAATTAATTAAGTTATTAACTATGTTATTCAAATTTGAGATCGTAGTGGCATATTAGCAAGAGAAAAAGTAGCAAGTTTACTAGCCTTGTGATACAGAGAGTAAAATAGGTGATTATTGCCTGTGGGAGGTAGACCCATAACAAGGAACTGCCTATAAGAAAAACATTATGTGTAAAAAAACTCCCAACTTTCATTGAATCTATGAATTTTAATACCTAGTAGAAATAGGAATTTTACTTCTTAAGTTTACTTTCTGGAGGAATCTTGTAACCCTCTTGAGTATTTTGAAAACCATAATTAATGCAGCAGAGAATGACGATGCTTTACAGAAATACCTTGAACACTGGAGGAGTAGAATGAAATGTAGAAGTAAAAGTATAAAGTCATGTACTTAGGGATTAATTTCTACTCCAAGGTGGAGACTCACCACTTGGAAACAACAGAAGGAAAGAAAGAGGGGAATGAACTGTTTTCTCTAAGCTGCAAGAAAGGCAAATGTAGCCTTTCACCACCTTCTTCAACTGAACTATATCAGGTGCAGTATTTAATGAAAAAATGGTGCAGGGAGCCTCTTTCTGAATGAGCAATGGCTGAATGTAACCTATATTCTTATAAAGATGAATTAAATTTTAATTCTTTGCAGAGAGGAAGGAAGCTATCATTGCTGGTATGTGTTGCTATGTCTGGGGTGAGCATGGTCATGTCTGTGGGTGCATATCTTGCTTTGGAAGCCTGTGTATGGGCCTTACCCTTGTTGCTACTTGGCTGTGGAAGTCCTGGGTCATGGTGCTATTCACAGTAATAGACTTCATGAAGTGTCAGAGCCTTTTTTTTGTTTTGTACTGTACCAATACAGCAATGGACATGATCAAGAAGGGATGCACAAATTGCTGATGAGAATTTTATAGCATTATTTAAAGGTCTGTTACCCAGCCAGCTACTGAGGGGGACTGAGTTGTATCCCCTTAGAGTGATTTCACCCTTTTTGTGCTGATGTATGCTCTGCGCACATTACTGGAGACTGGTTTCAGTTTAGAGCTCTAGTAACTTTTGTTAGAGAATTCTTGCATCTAAAGATAAGTGTTCCTGTGGAACTGAGGGACCAAACCCAGTCCTGGCCTTCTAGGTTTTTGTGACTGCTCTAATAATTCTGGTGTGAATATTTTTGTGTATGTTGTCAGATTTACTAGAGAATGGCATCCTGCTGTTTTGTTCTTAATTACAAGCAAAGGTTTTAGTTAACTTTAGCAAAATTATTTCGTCTGTTCATAGGCACAATACAAAATTAAGTTCAGTCAATAGGGTCAGCTCCCGTACAGAAAAGAGAAAGCAGTCATTTGGCTTTCATGTGAGAAGAATCTTGCTTTAATTTTTAAAAGGAAATCAGATACAGGTTTGTGAAATATTCTTTAATCTTCCTATGTTTTGTCTGTATCAGTCATACTTTAGCTTGCATGTTTCAGTACTCCTTGTATCTTTGACAAGAAATCTATGCATTTGACTGCTTGCTGCCAGCAAAACCATTTACATTAGCAGCAGAACAATGTCTTTCAACTACTACAGCCAGCATGGTCAAAGCTTGTGCTGGAACATTGCCAAATTGAACTTTTGGCCTTAATAAAATAGTAAAGTGCTGCTTTGGGGCTTAATTACTGGCTGTAAAGTTGTGAATATCACATTTCTTCTCTACAGATGACTTAGATTGGGACTATTGCTACCTCATGACTTCTTATTTTACTGTTTCCTTTAGGATCACTCAACCTGACAGGTCTGGGAGGAGGAAAAGAATCTGATTTATCAATAAATAAAGAAATCATGAGAGGTAAGTGGAGGAAATCTGGTGAGTTTCTCAGGGCCTGGTATTGTGTATGGGCTAGAAAACGAACAATTTGCTGCAAAACCAGTCCTGTTTCTTCCAGAAGGCATAGTGGTCTGTGCTGTTTTGTAAAGAGCTGGAAATAATACAGAACTAAGGTATTTTCATAGAGATCATCAAGTGTAGCCAACTATTGTCCCTGAGAAGGCAAAACCTAAACCTAAATAATTTCAAGGTCAGTTGTGACTCAATTAGCAATAACTCTCAGTTATACTTCTAGCTGAGGGGCACAGGAGATCATGAAAAGCTAGCTGCTGACAAAAGAACAAGTATGGCTATAGGCACAAAGTAACCTTGGGCTGTTCCAGAGTCTTCAATATATTTGCTGAGGCCTGAGTTTGGAATGAAAGTAATAATTCTGATTCTTTTTTTCCTTGTAGAAAAGTCAGATGCTAGGGTTTAATTCTAAATCAAGCCTTCTCAGAGAACTCAAGGAGTCTGAATCTATTCTCATGATGAATTTCCTCAAATCTCAGAAATGGGAGATTTTAAATGCAATATAACCCTTTTGTCCTGTAGAAGTAAGGAGAAGGAAACTGTGCCTGAAATACTCAGTTTTATCCCTTCCTTATTTCTTTCCATAATGACAATGGGCTAAGCGCCATATGTACACTGAAAGGACTTAGTCCTAAACTCATAGAGGTTACAGTCCAAAGTTCTTATCTTGAAAGGGTGTGCATGCAAATGGTAAATCATTGACTTTAAAAACTGCTCCATGTGTTTGCAGAACAGGAACCGAAATATGAAAATTGTGACAGACACAAGAGTTGCAATAAAGTGTCCTGGGAAGGGTCTTCTCCTTACCATTAGATGTTTGGATTTTTGGTTGGGGTTTTTTTGTTTGTTTCTTTTTCCAGATTAGAGAGTTCTTTAGTCACTCCTATGTTCTTCTCCTGCCATATACAGAAAATATTAAATGACTCGAGTACAGCGAAAGCAAAAAAAATCCACTGCTACTCAGTTTTTTCAGTTACATACACACAGATGTTCTATGTCTCTTCTTTCCCTCAGTGGTCTAAAAGTCATTACGTTTAGGCTATTTTGTACAAGTCAGTGGTGAATTTTAAAGGTGAGAAAAATCTATGGAAGAAACCTTTCTAGGAACTTCTACTATCCTCTAGTAGAGAGTCTTACAGCTCTTACAGGTTTTTATAAAAAACTGAAAGTTTTATGGATATATATTTATATATATACACACTTACAGTTTCAGCATGTGTACTACTTTATAGGACAGAAAACTGTAACACCTGGAAACTAGTAGCTAGCCAGAGCAGATAACAGGGAATTAGGCTATTAATCTGCTTAACAAGGACATATGCCACAGTAGTTTAAATTGTGCTAGTTTGTAATTCTATTCTTATGTAAGAGGAATTCAAATTTAGCAAGACATGCAGGGGTAAAAAGAGTGTAAGCATAATAGTTCATTCAAAGTCCAAATCCAAGTGCAGTAACTGTCCTATTTCAGTGTTTCAGCCATTAATACACAGGCTTATGGTTCAATGCAAGCTCGGTTTACACCAGCTGGGATGGTATATACGTGATTGGTATATGCAAACCTACATATTTCAACAGGTATTCCATCTGGTTTTCTGTTCTGTTGTCTGATCCTTTACTGGCAAATTAGTCACGAGAGTCTGCTGTTATCATACTATGAAAATACTTCTAGTCTGAGTTTTTTATTATTTTTTTTTTAAATTGGACACTTGTGTTGCCCACTGCCATTTTTGTTTTGAATAGCAAGAAAACAACTGTGCTGTGAACATGGTAGAACTTTTGCCACTCTGCTGATTTTTACTGTAGAGCAGGAAATTCTCAGTGACTTAGTAACCTCTGCAATTGTAGTTCAATATTGTTTGGCCTTGGAACATCTATTGCAAGAAAATGCTTTGGATTAAACCAGGAGAATAAGGGATTAATATTTAGTTTGTAAAGTATTTCTTATGTGAAAACTTTTGCAGATAAAAGGTCATAATCTTGTTATTACTTGATTGATACTGGATTTATTTTAATTTTTTTTTTCCCCCCAAAGGAAGATTTTTAAATTGGGGAAAAAAAAATGGTGGCACCAACTTTTCATTAGATTGGAGATACGTAGGTAGGCAATGAAAGAAAGGCAGACTGGTGCTAGTTTCACGATAGCAGAAATAAGCTCCATGTCTTGCTCCTTTCTCGAAAACAATGATAGTTTCTTCCTTTTCAGGTAAAACATGATTTAATCTGGACATTGAAAATCTGTGCAGCTAAATGAAAATATAACTGTAGGCCATGCAGGTGTTCTGTATGAATTTAATCTTGTTTGCATGAGCAACAACAGCAAAATAGATGAAAACTAAGGGCGTGTGAGGAATTTATACTATAGTTGACAGTATATGCTGTTTTGTATTCACAATTATTGTTCACTGCAATAGCTATATCAAACTAGTACACACATGCACAATCATGCCTTTATTTTGCTGCACAGGAATACACAGGACGGTATTTGATTATTATGATTTGTCACCAGTCTGAACTAAGCTGTTGAGTGGGTCTTGGATAGCTAGCCAGCTGGCTGGAGGGGATAAACTGACCAATTTAGCAGCCCTTGCATTACCCTTTGTACTAGAGGTGAAGCCTATAATTATTATTATTTTTTTAGAAGATTCGGAGGCCCGTACATTCACAGAAGAATCAACCCTAAGCAACCTCCTCCAATCTGGCTGTCAGTTGTTACCCTGTAGAATTCATTATTATAGCACGTTAAATACTGCTCAGCCAGTTGCTGAATGGTGAGGGTTTTGTCTGCATATGAGTAAAATAACATCTTCTGACAGCTGTATGTGTAGTCAGGGAAAGATAGGTTGTCCTGATAATTGGTTTGGTCAGATTACTCTGTATGGTGGCAGCACTGCCATCTTGTGGATAATTCGAGGAGGTGGAGAATTTTTGCTTCTTTATTTTAGAAATAGAGGGTTTATATTTGTGTAGGTTAATATATGCAGGAAAAAAATTCTGGTATTGTTATAAGCAAGGAAAAAATGATAAAAGAACATAATTTCCAAATGCATATTGGTTCTTCAGCTAATCATGTGTTTGTATCCTATTACACAGCTTAGTTTTTTCTTCTGTTTTCATTGCTTTTCTTAAGGAATTTATTTGCTACCTATGGCATTTAACAGTAACAAAAAGGGAAACTTAAATCTCATTTTCTGGAGTACAATTCTTTGTCTATTAGAAAAAAACACACAAACAAAAACCTCAGAAAAAAACCAGAACAAACAAAAGAACCCCTATTGTCTTAAAGATTCCTTTTAGAACAGATTGCTTGACTGTTGTATCTTTGTGTCTCTGTCACTAGGAGTACTGTGTGACCTATTGCTGTCATGCTCGTCTTCAGTCCTGTTGTGGATTAGATTGGTTCACAACAAATTATTGGGCATTTCTTAACTGAGAGCTAGGAAGGGTTGCGAGAAGAGTTTATGCACGACTGTAGAAATCTCTAGCTCACAAATTTGATCTAGCTAGCCTTATCTCAGACTGTGTGCTGTTATGTACTGAAAATAAATAGGTGTTTTGTGTTGTGTATGTCTCTGGTCCAAAGAAAAAAAAGCATGGGGAAAGGCTATTTGGGGATATAGACATCAACATAACTTACTAAACTTGATTAATCTAGACCTATTTCTTTGTGCAAGTCTGAAAACTAACATTTGGAAGATGTCAGACGACTTCTTGTTGCCTTACTGCTATTGCACAAGTATGCTGGCTCTAGCTGAGAGTAATGAGCTGTAAGAGGCTCTCTCCAAACATATAGAGTCATAGAATAGTTTGGGTTGGAAGGGACCTTTAAAGGTCATCTAGTCCAAACCCCCCGCAATGAGTAGGGACATATTCAACTAAATCAGGTATGTACATATATATATATATATAATATATAATATATATATATATATAATGATGCATAGTACCCAAAGAGTTTACCTTTAGAGCAGGCCAGACAGAAGAAGGGAGGAAGAAAGGGCATCTTATCTTCCCTTTAGAAAAGGGAATGAGTACAGCAATAATGTGTGGTCAGACTCATAGAGCTAGAACTCATATCTCCTTTTTCCTTGACCCCTTTCATCTTCACAGTTTTACATATTGTGAGCTATTTACAATGGCAGCAGACCAACAGGAAAATAAAACAAGTGAGTTGATCCTTATTTAGAATTCATATCACATACAGCAAGTTAAGTGAACATCTGAATGGAAATAATAGTTAAGCATTGCTAGAAACTAAGTTAGCGATTCGCACCATTGAGGAGAGGGCTATGTGTCAAGATGAAGCTCTCTCTGAGAGGACTGAAAAGTGGTATGAAGTCATTAGAGTACAGCTATTTTACGGGTGAAGCTGAAGAATGTGTTGATGTTTTTACGGTATTTTGTGAATACTGTGTGCCAAAATATAACAACAACATATATTTTGAGACTGGATGGTACACTGTGAAGAATGGGGACCATAAACTTCGCACGTCTTAAGTACTAATACTTTGCTGTAGGTGTCAAGTCCCTCAGGGTGTTTCTGTTGAACATACCAGAAGGCTTAGTTGGAACCCAGACAGGAAAACAGAACAAAATGCTTGGGGTGATCTAAAGGATAGTCCTGAAAAGCAGAAAAGAATAAGGTAGAAATGGCATCAGAGTACATCCTATAGCCCCCAGAATTTGAAATACCTGGGATGAGATAAGGCTGTAAGTAAAAAAGATGAGCATAAATCTTTCATTTAATTGAAAACAGTTTTGCCTTGGTTATGATTTGTTCCTGCTGTTTCTATTTAAATGTGACTCTCTTTTGGGAAAAAAAAAAAACCCAAAACCAAACCAGAAACCAAAAAACCAAAACCTAACAAACAAACCCACAAAGCAAAACCGAAAAAACAGACACCCCCCCCCCCCCCCCCCAAAATCCCACATCAAAACCCAGCCTAATGTGAATCACTATGTTCAATTTTGGTCACAGTTCTCAAAGTGAAAACTTGCAGCCTAGCCCAGTCCAGTCAGTCAAGTCAGCCCAGTACTGAATGACTGCAGTAGATATTCTGGGTGTCCCATGTCTATTCCCTCTGTTCACGGAGCAACTAGTTCAGGGAAGGGTGCCCTCATTTGGCTGTGAGTATCCACAGAGAGAGATTTCATAGGTACTACAGACAACTTGTTTCCACAATACTTTTTCTGGTTAATTTACCCATGTGGATGAACCCTAAGAATAAAAGAATTGAAAGCTATTATTTGGAAGGGTAAAAAAGGAGCTCTGGAGTTCAGTTAAAATAAAAAAACCCCCAAACCTTGCTCTGACAGCTGAAGCTAGCAAACATGCAGACTGACCCTTGCAGGCTATTGCTCCTTGGACAGCTTTTTCTCTGGTGGAAAGCAGAGGGCAAATAAGTATTTAAAAAAAAAATGCACAAAGGATGTTTATAGTTTCTTTTGAGTGAGGCCCTAGAGGCAGTGGCACAAGGTAGCTGCTTCTGCGAAGGAGCCAGGGGTATGTTGCCGGAGAAACTTCCCTGTGTCCCTTGTTCCGCTTCTCAAAGGAAACAGAGCTTGCGTGTGTTTTTTAAAAACATACAAAGGCTCTGACAGGTTCTGTCAGTTTTACCTCTGGTGCTTTAAGCTGCTACTTCCTCATCTGTCTTTGTCTCTGAAGAAGGTTACTTTTCCTGTCAGCTCTTCAGCTCCCTCTGTTCCCTACCTAAGGTACTAGCTGTGGTATCGTGTTTGCTGGTGAATTAATCAGCTACAGCAGACTCTGAACTGTGACATTTGAGTAGTTTTACAGATTTGCTTTTCTTGATCGTTATGGGGGAATAGCTTGTCATAGAAGGGAAAACTGTAGGTGACGGTAACTGTTTAATCAAGTGCACCCAAGTTTGAAAGATCATTCGTTAAAAGGCATGATGACCTGTAACTGATTTTTAGCTGTAAATGGGGAAGTACTCCACAGATCCCAAACTTCTTTTTCCTCTTATCAAAAGTGGGTTTTGTGGTTTGGTTTTGTGGCTTAGTTTTGTGGTTAAATAGTTTGTTGAACCTCTAAGAGAAAATAAATTTGGAAGAAACAAGCAGTACTGAAATAGGCTAAAAAAGGTAAAGGACCAAAAGAATTAAAGAAATTACTATCTGGTTCTTAGGTAATTGTACTGTAGTTAGCATGCAAAAATGACAATTTACATTAACTTTTCTAAAAATGGATTTGGAAGAAGGTTAAAATTAAAATAATTAAAATAACTTTAAAAATGTAGCTGCAAGGATTTAAGAATCTCTTGCAAATGTTGCAGAGAAAGCAGCGACAAAACAAGAATGTTGATGCTAGAGCATGGTCAGCAAAACCCCTGGCATTAGACAAATAGAAGATTTGTTGTCCTTGCTAAAAGGCAAATGAGATAATTATGAAAACACAGCTACATCAACAAAAATCAGACGACTTGCAAGGTAACTGGTTGGAGTTGGTTTTAAAGAAAAAAAAGTCATAATTTTAAAGAGCTGCAATAAAAACCAGTTACTCAGAGCAATGTGATCTCAAAAAGGCATTGGTATCAGCCACCCTGTGTACTGATTTGCAAAGTATTAGTTGAATTAAAAGTAATTTTATTTTTGAATTTTTATAATGTTGCTGGTTGCCTAACAAGGTATTCAGCTCCTTTTTACAGCTCTTTCAGTCAAGCTACAAGGTCATCTGCCTCTTTGCTTTAAAATATATCCATTCTATCCTGCTTCTCAACTAATATTTTCTATGCTTTCAAATTGTTTTCCCAGAGGAGAGAAAACAAACCACTTTGACAGAATGCTGACAGACATCCAAACAAAACTGCAGCACAGGAGAGATCTCCCCCTTTCAGTACTAGTGGAGAAATCTAGAATTCTTTTATGAAACTGATATTTTAAAACTAGATTTGTGATCTTTTTTGCTGAACATGTCTTGTTCTTTACAAATAAGATACCCTTATTTACATTTAGTGAGGGGGTGCTTTCTTCTAGCTGAGAACAGCTGGGTGCTCTGTGCAGTGGAGGATGATGATGTGCTATGTGCTAGCACTTATTTTAAAACTTGTAATGATATTCAATTGTCATTCCACAGATACTATGAAGCTCAAATACTAAGGAGCAGATTTTGCTATTTAAAATTCTATGTCCTACTAGGTTCCTGATTAAGCACTGACTTTGCACAGAGCCTAGCAATATGTTGTATCTGGGGTCTGAAGTCTGCACAGTGATTTGTATGTTCAGGCTGGAAAGCTGAAAGGTACAAAGCAAACTAGAATCACAGAATACCACTAGATTGGAAGAGATGTCTGGAGGTCATTTTGTCCAACCTCCCATTCAAAGCAGGACCAGCTTCAAAGTTAGATCCAACTTTGTCAAGATCATGAAGCAGAGAATTACACAGCCAGAATTAGAGTTCTGACATTCCTTTGATGTAAAGCTGCTAAACAAGTCACCAGAATCTGTTTCACATACTCCATCTGTGAAGCAGAGATAATTCTTGCATAAATACCTGTAAAGTATTTTGCTCTCTCTGGGTAAAATAAAAGCTCTAGACAGGAGTGGTTCTCTTCAGTACTAGGGTAAAATGATTTTTTTTTTTCCCCTGTTCTTGAAGATGTGGAGGAAGTAAAAAAGAAATCTTACATTTCCTGTCAGTATCAATGAGGATTATAAGTACTACTAATACCCTTTTCACTGAGTAAATAGGTCAGATTTGCCTTTGCTAGCATTCTTGCTATTCAGAGGTTGAATTGCCCTTTTTGCTGTTTAGCCACTTAGGGGAGATGCTGTGTTTGTGACCAATAGTTCTGAAAGCTTCTATTTCTGTTCAGTTCATGAAACTATTCACATCAGGGAGAGCAGAAATACGATCTCATGACATTATTTATATGAACTGAGACAAAAAGGTCGTATTCTAACTGCGCTGATTTTAGTCTTCTCCCTGAACACTGATGAATAAATAAGGAGACTTGAATAGTGCATGTTAGTGACAATGGTTGAACAGACAGCTAAATCTAAACAAGAATCCCCATGCTGAAAGCAGAGTTGCATGTACTGACTGGGCAAAAGGCTACAGTTTTCTGGGTTTCTATAGGACTGCTAACACAAGGTTTAAGTCTTCTACATGTAGCAATTAATTCTCAAAACACTGTCTGAAAGCCCTTCTTGTTTTACTAGCCCTCAGTCCTGTTGCAAACGTGAGGAAATCCATAGAATGTAATTTGACTCAGATTATAATGTCAGTCAATGACAAGAATGGAGAAATATTGTTATACCCTCTGTCTTGTTCTAACTCACATTTCACCCTTCTAGAGTAGATTGGCAGAGCAAGGCCAGGGCAGGCATATCATCTGGCACAAAATATGGGGGCTAGGTATGAAACGTATGTAAGGGATTTTGAAAAGCAGAGTTAGGGCAAAGGATGCCTGAAGGATTGATGAGGGAACACCTTTAATATCTGCTACTCACCTCTTCAGTGTTCTCAGCAAAAATTTTGCCATGATTTGGCCATAACATATCAGAGTTCTGAAAGATAGTTTAAATTTCCTTTCAGGATTTTTCAGTTTCTTCCTCCTGCCCCTGAGCTATTTGTCTTCTGCCTTGCTATTTTGTTCTTTCTGGTATTTGCAATATTTCCTAATTTATTTTCTTCTGGAAATTTAATTGTTATGCTGTTTTACTTCCCTGCCAACTCATTAATGGCAAGACATGTAGAGTAAGTCACATTTGTCAGGAATAAGTCTGGTTTATGTTTCCTATAATTAGGAAAAAATTTAAGTGTAGATGTAATGCTTGCATTTCCTGATATACCTCCTCAGCTCAATAAACAGAAGTGTAATCAATATTCTTTATTTGCTTTCCAGTGATTGACTTTCAAAAGGTGAAACAGTTCAGGCAAATCCCTAATGAATGTGGCCATTAGTCTTTTTCTTTCCCTCATCTGGATTTTTGTTTTCTGGTGATTTAACACAATACTATCATGCACATGCAAATTGAAACCCCAGAAGATTCTATTAAATAATTTTCAAAAATTCTATTTCCTATTGCCCCCCCCCCCCCTTTTTTTTTCTTTTAAAGATATGTTTAAAATGATGATTGGGTACAGTTTATAACCCATGATGTTTCTAGATCACAGCTCACTTACCTCCTGCACAGGAAATGGTTTAGTTTCATTATTTGGCCAGTAACTGGAGCTGAATTTACTGACAATAATCACAAGATTTTTTTTTATTTGTTAAAATACCATATTTGCCTTTTTTTTTTTTTTTTCTCCTATAGCTTGGTATCTCTCAAGGCATGCATGCCTTGAAAAAGAAATACCTCTCTCCTGAGTTCAGAAGTTCTTAGGTACATATGGTCATGTTTAAAAGTCCTCTCTTACCTACAGTCAATACAATGCATTACATATCTCTACCACTTGATGACTTGCCAGTTCTGTTCTCAACTTGCCTCACAGAAGGCACGTTTTTATAAAGCAGTGCAATATCTCAACTGTTTGATGTGCCTCATTAATTTCAGCAGCCTCCTCATTTATTAAAAGTTCTTTGTTGTCTCCAGTTTTATTCTTTTCATGATTTGTTATAACCCATCCAATTTTCTCTTAAATGATTTGACTGCACTAATTCATTCTGCATTTTGGCTGCCCTTCTCTTTGCCGCAATAACACACTCTGTATATTTGTATTCTGTTGCTTCCATTACTCAATTTTCTTTTAGTCTTAGAGTCACAATTAGTCCCTGGTTGCTTCCTATTCCTTGTATTCTTTTCCAGAAATTTTTCTATACAGCTGATAATATGCCTGCTTGCAAAGGAGTGTTCACAAAACGTTCCATTTCATTTTTCTCAAACTTAAATGAGAAATTACAGAAATAACAATTTTTTGACAAGTCAATGGGAGTCAATAATTCCAAATGGCTAGCACTCTGATTAGAGGTTACTCTAGTTAGTCTAAATGGAGGTTACTAATGTCACTGTTTTTTGTTTAAAAATCAAATGAAATAGAAAGATACTGGTAATTGACTGTCTAGCTGTGGCATGGCTAGTCTATTATTATGAGACTGTATTGTGCTTTCCTTGAAATGCATTCCAGTGTATTTGCCATTTGTAATAATAGCTTGCTGCTTTTTGTACCAGGTGTTAAATTAGGTGAGCTTTACACTGCCTGGTACTGAATAGCTTTAATGTTGTATGCTGCTGAAACGTAGAGGGTGTTAACAGCAGATGGACAGCTACTCTGCTGCAAGTGCTCACCCCAGGAGAGGACAAAAGGTTAAGAATCTACTGCAATCCTTGCATGTGTTTTATAATTTAGGAGAGCTGTTTACACTCCACCTGGGCTTTAATAGGAGCTCTTCAGACCAAGACTCCCTGCCTATGGGAAGAATGAGTTTTTTCTTTGGATGAACTGTCTATGCTGTGCTAACTATTGGAGCTGGGAACAACTTGTCCCCAGCTGATCCTAAAACCTAACAGGAGTTGTGGGTTGACTTCTACTGAATTAACAGAGCAACTGTTTATCATCAGACACCTATTGCCAAACCTCTATCAGCTGAATGCTGTTGAATCTGCCTCTTCTATTCTATATTCAATTTCTTCCATATTTTCCTTCCTTCCTTCCTCCTCCATCTCCTTTCTCTCCTACAGGTAGTAGTGCTATGGTCAGGCAAGCAGGGATTATAAATTTCTTTAGCTGCAGGAAAAGCATAGCGACTGGCTGGAAGACCTGTTTGCTCATGCTGCTCAAGTTAGCTTTCAAACTGAGCAGATTAGACATTAGCGTTGTATCAGCCAGTGCTAAGGTAAGACAAGTCAGGACTGTGTGATGATAGGAGAGGTGTGATCATTATTACATATTACAATTTCAAATTTGTCATACCGGTGTTCTGGACAGGGTTATGTAAAACTTGGTGGGGAGGGACTAAACCATTGCAAAACTGCAGGGAGAGGGACTATCCCAAGGAAATGAGTCAACAATTCAGGAAAGCCTCTCATAGAAAGCTGGTATGCTTGGGGGAGTGCATTACAGAATGAGCACCATTAACAGAGCACTTTGTTGTAATACAGAGAATACCAAGATCCTCGTGAAGATCTTCTGCATAGCATTGATGTTTGCCCTGGTTAGGCACTTGGATTACATTGTGAACCACTCTGCTAGGTTTATTTTGACGTCTGTCTTCCTTTTTGCTTTCTGAGAGGATTGTGCTCAATGGAAAAGGTCTTGAATTTAGAGTTTAGGAAACTTTGTGATGACAAATAGCAACTTGAAAGGGTTGATACATTTTCTTTTCTCTTTTTTTTCTTTTTCCCCAAATAATGAACTGTTCGCATGTTTGAGGAGTGAAATAAATTCTATGCAAATTAGCAGAATAGATGAAAAATGAGTCTCTTTAGATTCTAGCCAAATAAACATTAAGCCTAAGTTTCCTTTTGTTTCATTTCACAAAACTTCCAATTAAATGGGACACTGTCAGCACCAATTTACTATTTTAAAGGTATGTGTTTTAGCATCTCTGCCCTGTAAACAGTTTACTTTTTCTTTATTGTGTCTGGAAATTTGCAGGCAAAAGGAGATAGCTAGCTGTAAGTAAATATCCCAGGAAAGGGGATTTGGTTGCATGTTACCTGCTGGATATTCAGAAGTCTGCACTGCATTGTTCAGCTATATATCAGAGGAACATGACAGATGGGACTCTGAGAGACTTTACCTTAGGGATTCCTTTCTAAACAGGTTCAATTTATGTTCCTAGCATTTCTACAGAAAAGGGCACAATACCTCAAAAATGACTTAATTCTGAAAAAGCTTGTGTCACTGTCTTCTCACACCATTGTGTGTTGATGAGTGGGAGGCTGGAAAGAGGTGGCTGGAGTATACAGCAGATTCAGCTCATTTAACCGGGGGCGTTCAAGTTAGGGAGATACCTGTCAAATCCTAAACTTCTAAGTTAGGCACCAAATTTGATACCAAAAAGTGTGAATAGTCTGCTTTGTGGAGTCCCCTTTGATGACTTACCTTCATTGTCATCCATGACTCATTAAAAAATCACTGAATATTGAATATTTGCCCTATACAAAAAGCCAATAGATTTGAATAAAGATGAAAGCAATGTGGTACTATAGTTATTCTAGTTCTTATACCATTTATAAGAACAGACTTTATATTGTTGTTTATAACTAAGATAAAATTTTCTATAATACTTTATACAATTATTCATTAAAATCCCTACAGGAGATTTCTTTGTATTATAATCTTATATAAATAGCCTGGGTTAATAAAACTGTTTTTTGAATCTGTGTGAACAATTTTATCATTTAAAGTGTGCTCATGCAGTTTTTAGACTCTCAGTCAAACTAGTTTAATTTAATCCAGTTACTAATTTATGTATTCTGTAAATCAGTCTTCTTCCCTGGGTATCTTTGCTCTGCAAGTGGAAGAGAAGACATCATCTTAGATATGCTTCTAAAATTGGCTTTAACTCCTGTACTACTCCGCATGAAAAGTCAGACTTCTTTAATACCATAATTTTACTGATTCTCTAAACGTCTCTGAACGTAGTTGCTGCACACAACACACATCATATTTTGGTGTCCAGGTACTTGGAAGCCAAAGTAAGAAGGTAGTTTGTAAATAAGATGCTCACAGTAAGGAAGGAAATGGCTTTCTTAGACTGGTGGAAGGAAAACTTTCCATCTTCCAGATGTAGTGCAATTCTCATCTCCTTTCACCAGAACACTGTTAAATTGTGATCTGTCACTGGTCTCGTATTGGGTTGCATCAGTTATATACCTTGGAGAACTAGATTTGGGAGGAAGCCTGCAGAGAGGGAAGTTGGAAACACTTCATTGGCAAGCTGTGTAGATCAGACTGTTAGAAGAAGACAGAGAAGAGATGGGTTAGTTACATAAGGGGGTAAAACATGCATAAGAATTCAATGAGCTACATGGATACCACCTTCATTTGTTTATAGCAAATGCCAAACTTACCATTTCACTAGGATACACAGCAGCTTATATCTCTACTTACTTTTTTTTTAAAACTGCTACGTTGTCTTTAAGATCATGTAAGAACAGTTTACTTCTGGCACATTTCCATTGTGCTGAGTCCTAAGTCTGCCGTAACAGAATGTCAACAGTGGAACTTCAATGTGAAACACCTCTTGTACCAATTTTCTTGTTGTACTGATTTTTTAATTTATTTCAATAATGAAGATTACTGAAAGGAGATGGGGTTTCAAGTGTACAAAACAAGCATTTGATGCCTAAACATCACTAAAATTTATACCACTGAAAATTTTCTATTCTCCTCCCTTAGATTTTCTTAACAAAACCTAAACAAAAATTAAAATCAGAAGGGACCTGCACTTTACAGCTGATCAGACCTGTAGTTCCTCAGAGTTATGTTTTTATCATTGCTGAATTACTTGCATGCAAATTCCCCTGCAGATGCACGTTGATCACTGTTTATGTGATGTTTATCACTGCAAATGCTGTTGTTTGGTGTTCAGCACCATCCTTTAGTTGAGGTCAAGATTTGAATGAACATTGAAAAGGTTGACATTTCTGTTTGTAATGCACCTGCTGTGTACAGGATAGAAACTTCCTCCCTCTTCATATAGGAGGTGGCCTTCTTCATGTAGGAATTCAAAGAATTTAAAAAAAATTTAAAAGTTTTTAATAAGAAATTATTGCTAATGTAGATTCTAGGCATTCCTTAGAGGATGGAAAGCAAAGGTTACTGTGCCATTCTGAAAAAGGTGATGTAAGCGTGAAATACAGATGAGAGTGAGTGAACAGTTGGAGGTTGTTGTTTAGGTAGTGCTGAACCATTACTTGTGTTATATAAACTACCACTTAGAAATGCTTCTGTAGCAGAGAAGGTGGCAAATGCATTGCCAGTTTTTAAAAGGACTTTGGACAAGATGTGGAAAATTCCTGACTGTTGAGTCTGATGTCTGTACAGAGCAGTGAAGCTGTATATAAATATAATGTATTCAGGAAGAGCTAGTGTAGCTTCTGCAGGGGACAGTCATGTCTCACAACTCTGCTGTAGTTCCCTGAAGGAATCATTGTTGTGTGCTTGACAAAGGTCATCTAACTAAGGTTGACTTCAGAAGCCTTCAGAAATGCCCCCCAAATACTTAAAGAAACCAAACTGCCATAGGATAAAAGGAAAGGTCTTCACATGCACTAGTAAGACTTGAAAAGATAGGAAACAGAAGGTAGAAACAAATGTTCAGTTTTTTCATTGTAGGATTTTCACTGGGCAAATTCCACTGAGATCTGCATTAAGGCCCATGTTATTAATGTAAAAAAATCTAGGAAAGAGAGTAAAGAGAGAGGTGACAACATTTGCTGATGGCATTAAGCTGTACAGAGCAGTGAAAAAGAAAACTTACCGCAGAGAAGAAAGGTCTTACGACACTGAGGGATAAAATGGCAGATTAAATTCACTGTAGAGAAAGGTAAAGCAACACATCATTTATGGGATGAAGAGTTCTGAATTAGCTGTTACAAGTCAAGAAAGAGATACTGTAGTTATGAGTATTTTTATGAAAATGTGAGCACAGTGCTCTGTGATGATTACAAAAAAGCAGATGGGTGTTAGGAATGACAAAGATGGAATAGACAACAAAACAAATACCATAACTTTTCTGATCCCAGAACTCAATAGGAGAAAGAGAAAAAAGGAAGACTGAAGTTACTGAATGACTTCCACATAAGAAGTGACTACAGACCTAATGATTCTACAGTCTGTGAAAGTCTGCTGATGAGGAATATAATAAGATCTATAAAACAATGAGTGACGTTGAGAGAACAGATAGGGTCCAAGTGATCATCGTCTTTTCTGGTCTGTGAAAGAAGGGCATCAAAAGGAACTATCAGGAGGTTCAAAACAAACGAAGAAAATGTGTTCACATAGTGTGCATCTGAACTGTGGAGTTTGCTGCTGAAGGATGTCACGCATGCCAAAAGGTTTGCACAGGTTCAAAGTCATGAAAGAAAACCCATCTAAATTTATTAAACACAATGATAAGACTTCTAGCTGATGAAGTTAATTCCCCAAGTCACAGATCACTGGAAGCTGGAGGAGTACTGGGGCACATCACTGCGTGTTTGCTCTGTTCTTATGTGCTCTTCCCTAAGCATCTACTATTATACCAGTACTGGAGAGAATAAATGGACTATTTTTATGTTCTCAGATATTGAAGATTGCAGAGTAATTTTTGTAAGCTGCTAATTTGTGTTTGTACAGTATATAACTAGCTAGAACCTAAGCAAGCCCTTCTCGGTAAACTAGCATTTGGTGACATTAAGATAGAGAAACACACAGATGCTATATTGTGGGACAGGGACAAACAAGAACATGACACAGTAAGATACAGAAGATGTATCAGAATGGTGAGGCTGTGACTTAAGTTTGAATTCTGCAGTATTCTCTGAGGTCTTATTCTCAGTTAAAGTATCTTACTTATATCATCAGGGAACTGCTTGAGCTAAAATTAAGTTCAGAGGCTTTAATGCAAGAAAGTAAGGGAGATTTTTGTCTCCTACCCTCTGGTAAACCTATCTAATCCTTTTGCCAGTACAGTTTTCTGTTTCAGGTGACAACATCTTTAAGCATTATGGTTGCTGAATGGGACAAGTGTGGGGATCTGCTGGTGATCAGAGCTGAGGAGCAGAAAATTAGTGAGAAGCACACTCCTGAGGAAAGTGTAGGCCGTGGAACAGCAGAACAGAAAATACACCTGCTCCCTGCTAGCACCTAGGTTGTCTAGAGGATGTGCAGGCTTTGTTGTTTCTGTGTGATATGAAGCTACAAATATGTTTTTCCAGAGGGGAAAGTAATTTCTTCTACAGAGAGGATGAATCTATTTGACCTTTTCGGAGGAGATCGTTTTCCTGTGGAGTTGATGTGGTATCAGTCATAATATTGACATTATTATATTATATTACTTTTAATGTTCTGGATGTGGAAATTTTCTTGGATAGTAGGTTTTTTTTAAAGACTACATGTAGGACGAAGGTGGATGAAGTTGCCCTAGGTGATAATGGAAGCAGCTGCTTTGACCTTTTGGATGACTAGAGGCCTTTCTAACGACTGAAGGTTTTTTTCTGCCAGTTTTCCTATTCTGGGCAGGTAGTGTGATAGAAAACTTGCCCTTTTAAAACTGTTTTTTCCTGGGAATCATAAAAGTAATTTTGAGAGGACTTGGATAGCTGTTTTTTCTTCCGTTACTTGAATGTTTGTTTGCCTTGGGAAATGTTCACTCCTTCCCTTAGGTGTCACTATTTATCGCTGCTAGACTTCCACAGGCTCCATATTTGGCTGAATGGCACAGTTTTGCTCTATACTTCAGGCATCTTGGCAAGTGCAGTGTGTATAGCCTGCTCTGCCAGTCTGTGCTGCCTCACATACTTGTCTCCCTCCTACATCAGAGAATAGCAGTGACAGCCTGTGTAAGGCTGTTACCAGAGTTCTATATTAGTGCAATGTTCTAAAAGATACCTTGCCAGTAATTTCTCAGTGTGGGTTATGTCTTAAAATGGGGTTAATAGTTGTATATAATTATTTTCTTAAAAAAGAGTGATATTGCTAGTAAGCATGAAATTTCTCAGAAAGCTAATTTGTGTGCCCTTTAATTTTTTTAATTTTTTTTTTTCTCTTTAGTTTTACTTCAGAAAGATTTAGTTTCTGATGAATTTTTCCCTTTCTAGGTCAACTTTTCTTTCGTATCATTATTTTTATTTAAAAAATAATAAATTCTTATGTATATTAGTGATGGAAAAAATATTGTTGTCAGCACTTACCGCTTACTTAAGAATTAGGTCTTATCTCAAACCATCTGTCTGATGGCTTGGGTCATAATACTGACTTCTAAGCAAGCCCGTTAATTTCTTCCTGCTTCATGCGACTGCTGTATACTCCGGCATACAACTTCAAAACTTGTAAAATTGCCAGAGAGTTATTTTACCTGCCATGATCCATCTATTCCTACAATGAATATCTAAACTGTCACACCAGGAACATTCGGTTATTTACAGTTACATTCACTGATCTCACTACGATAGAAGTGGGACTCCTCTGCGAAGTCCTTGCTCTGTGCGCAACAAAGGCGGCAAGCTGTGTCTACCACCACGTCCTCAGTAGCTTGCTTGCTTTGGTAGACAGGAGTTTGAAACAACTCTTAGGGCCTTGCTGGAAGATGTGGCTCCTGTGAGGTGCTGAATCCCTATCCGGTTGGTATGGCCCGGCCTCTTTGACAACCACCTTTACCCATTCTCGAGGGTGTTGCCAGCTCTCTACAGTTCACGAAGTGATGGGGAGGTTTCCTCTAGTTTCTTGCAGTTTCCGTAGCAGACATCTTGGTAGTAATTTAAGCTTGCAGAAACCTTAATTACTCTTATAGAAAGCACAAAAATCTAATAGTTGCAAAAGTTGAACTACCATACGTAAGAAGTTTACAATACTGAATATTTACAACATTACATAAAAATATAACTGGAAAAAAACTAATGAAAGAAAAAAGTAAATGAGTTGTCAAGGTCTAGGTGATTTTTTTGATTTTTGTTTATTTGTTTTACAATGTGAAGGTATTAAAGAAAATTTCAGTAAGGGTAGAGTCTTTTGTTTTTAATCCAAGTATGACCTAGAGTTGTGTGTGTGGGGAAAATAGACCAGACACTGGCTAGCGGATTACCCAGGGAAAACTCTGGTATTTTTAACCATGCAAATACCTAGTCATCTGTTTTGAAATAAAGAGGATTACTTTTGCTTGATAGTTCTGTGTTGTGGTTTTACTGTGCCCGGAGTATGAACCCTGCAGTTTCCAAATAAGGGAAAAATGGCCATAGATCACAACATAGCTTTAGCTCCAGGAAGAAAATGCTGTGGTCATTTATAATGTTTAATCTAGGTTTTGACAATTGTGTGCATGCTAGGTCATCGATGACGATATAAGCAAGAAGTGCAGCATGGATTTCTACATTTCTTACATGGGAGCTTTCATCTTCGGTAAATGGAAAATAAAGAACAAACTCCACTTTTCTGTCCACAGGCAGAATTTCTTTTTATTTCACCAATATCTAAATCAAAGAGCCATCTGCATCTACTGCGGGGTTCAGCTCTCTCAGCTAGTTTCTCCATGAGCTGGCAAGAATATACATATACAAGAAAAAGTACAGAAGCAGAATGGCTAGCACTGTTTCTTTTAAATTACAAAAGGAATTTTTTCCCTTGTTGCTAAGCTATGTTTCTTGTTATAACTCCCCTAACAATGCTGTTTTAGAAGACTTGTTGATTTGGCAAATTAATAATTCTAACAGTTACATATGGCAAAGAGGAAATTTTGCCCCTGCTTGAACAATCTGAAAGGCCTGCAAATATAAGCAGAAAACTATCTGCAAAGAGGCTGTCCTTCTGCATTTGCACAGTACTGGCCAACTTGCTCTTAGTATCAATAAAATGTTATTGATGTTTCAATGTTATTTTATGAGGAGATAGCTTAGTGGGAATAGCAGGAAGAATTTTTTGGTACGTCTACTTCAGCTGAGAGGAAGACAAAGCTCTGTCACTTCCAGTATGTGTATCTTAAAGTTCAGGAACAGTAGAGTAGTGTCATACTGAATTCAGGGGTTTGGGTCATGCTTAAACTCTATCTGATATGTTTCAAGAAGGGTGCTAATAATATAGTCTTGTTTTTGCAGAGCAAAGGACACTGGATAAAACATTTCTAATTGCAAATGGCAGTCAGGTCTATTAAAAGCAGAACAAATCATCTTGTATGGAATGTGAGTGTAACTAATACTTGATTAGTTGGTTTTTGGTTTTGTATTTTTAATACACAGTCACTGGCCACAGATACTTGCACAACTTTTTCTCCTTTTCCTGTGTTAGTGATCAATTTTGTCCTACATCTGAATACACATGACTTCGTACCTTTAATCTTGTGCATGTCTTTGGTATTCCACTGAAAATACATATTTTTCCAAGTACATATTACCAAGATAAAGAGGTAGAAAGTGCATTTTGAAAATTTTCTAACTGTTCTGTTGAGTGCACTTAATTAGAAAAGATGTCTGGCCAATTTTTCTCTTCTATGTTGTTTGGTTCCTGTTGAATCTTGATTTTGAAGGTATTCTGAGAAAAGCATGAAACAGGAGAATATTTGTGTATTGGCTATGGAAGTACAATGCTATAAAGAAGCAGTCTGAAGATAGCTGATGTCTCTTCTAAACATCTCCAGGAATTAACTAATTATAGATAGTATCATCTGCCACCAATTTTAAAGTATGCTTAGAAAAATGTTTCTTAAGAGAACTTTGAACAATGCACCATAAAAGGTGAATAACAAGAAACAACTCTCTGCCCTGTACACTCACTACCTACTTATGCAGTGTGGTGTTTGGGTTTTTTTTTAGTTCTGCTTCTATGAAGTCATTCCTATTACTTTAGAGAGTCCTGGTTTATGATATTTTTGAAAGCCTGAGTTTGACATTACTGCAATGACAGGAAAGGAAGGAATCATGGTGTGCGTGGGAGTGGAACAGCAGTTATGCCCTCACCCTTCCCTACCTATTTGGAAATTTCTATTTCAATGAATCTGACAAAACCATAAACATTTGTGTGATAGAAGCACTAAGAGCAGACTGGTCAGCATGAGAGCGACTACTTTCTGGTCTCAGACATGCATAGCAAACCAGACTCTAGTCTTGTGATAATGAGCTTGTTGGCTTGACCCAAAGATCCTGTTGTGAATTTAGTTGTTCACAATTACTCGCCTGCTTTAATTAAAATGATTGCAAGCTGTCTGCCTCAGTGACCTCTTTACCAAAAAATATTATCCAGAGGTAGAAGTCTTCAGGGATTCAACTGTGCTTTCTTTAAATATTCTTTGTCCTTGACCCGGGGCCTGTTCAGCCTCATGTGGCGCTGTACCCTCCTCCTTGGATCCAACTATTTTGTGTTTCCAAGAAGCTGTTATTGTTGCAGCTATAGGCTGTTTCTGTTGGCTGTCTAGACAGTCTGGTGAGAGAGGAAGGAGTACTGTTGCATTGGCAGAAGTGGGGATCTTCGCTTAGGAGTCAGATCATTTTGAAGATAGACTCTGGGCTTCTGTTACCCCTACTTCTACTGCACCACATGCTCAGCAAGGAAGAGTTATACCCCAGTATGGTGTGGCTGCTGGTCAAGAAAAGTTGAAATAACTTGAGAGAAACCAAGAGGAACTAGAGGAGCAATTCTCTTTGGGGGCTAGACTTTGAATAGCTCATTTGAGTGGCAGATCAGATCTCCAAATGAGGCTGTTGTTGACTGTACTTGACTGAATAGGATAGATAAGAGCAGGCTGTCAATCCAGCTTCTGACAGTTGTCATTTTGGAATAGCTACTGAACAGGGTGAAGTGAATCCAGTTCCCAAGTATGTTTGAACTCTTGCACAACAAAATGAGAATTCCTTTCTAAAAGACTTCTAATGCATCTAAGGAGAACCATGACTGGTATGAAAGCAAAGAGTTTAGAAAATGCTAGGTACTATCCTAAAGAATTCTCAGCAATACTAGCACCTGTGCATTACACTAACTTTTGTCAATTCCTATTACTTGTTCTCTCAACTTTGAGATCTTAGGATAAGGTTTGAACTTCTTGAATTCCTGCTCAAAATCTGTTTCTACTATCTAGAGAAAAAAGGCCCAGGAAAATTATCTTTATTTTAGGTCTCTCAAGCCCAGTGTAGTATGTGTTTTTGTTTGTACAGACAGAAAGGTCGGATGAAACAGACTTCCATTTGCTATGTTCAGCAGCTGGTTTGATAGTAGTATTCAGTCTTTCAATTCCTCAGTGTATCTCCTTCCAAACCAGATCTTCTCCTTGAGGTAATGCCATATCTATCAACACTTTAAGAACTTTAATATTCTCTCTGTGATTGTCTCTTCTAACAGTTTTCAAGAAAAAGATCATTTATTCAGTGATCCTACTGCCTTTGCTTGTCTCAGGAGAGTGTTTTAAGAGAATTTGCAGTCTTTTACTACCTTATGTAGCAAGGCAATTCCTTCTCTTCTGTCAATTTTTGTAGTGTCTCAGAAAGAAACATCCAATCTTTTTCTTTGTTCTTCACTGCCAAAGAAGAATAGAAGAATACAACGGTCTTGCTGCCCACAAATCACAGCAGGAAGTTAAAAGCTCTAGCAGTGGTATAGTTTTTAGAAACCTCCTTGAATGTTAATGGAGAAATAAAAAGGCAAGGAAAAAAAAAAAGAACCAGAAAGTGGTTCAAGAGTTCCACAAGCAGTGGGCAATTACAATAAACTTTATTCCTTCTCCTTCAACACCCTGTGGAAAATGTCATTTATCATCTAAAACCGATAAGCTTTATTGTTGATTCAATTTTACAAGTCCCTTCAGAGCTAGGACCATGGCTAATCAAGCTGTTCCTTGCAGTAGCTTTAGCCCTTGCAAGCTGCCCCACCAGATAACTGTTGCAACACCTTCATGTTAAGTCCCTTAATCCTTTTCCTTTCATCTCACCTACATACATCTGGAAATTATAATACAATTCCAGTATGGCTAATGTAGAAATTAACAATGAAGAATAACTTCCTCAACACTGGGGGAAGTCCTAGTGACATTAATTACTCTGCCTGTGATCCATCTGTCAAAGATTCTGTTATCACAGATCTTCCAGGATGATATTCCAATGTCTTGGGTCTGTCCCTCATAAGAGGAAGGAACTGGGCTCTGATCACTTCCAACACCTTCTCATTTTATGTGAGGGAAAGTGACAGTACTACTCTAAACACTGAATGAATAATGACTATGTCTAAACACTGGGATACACACCCAGAGACCTGATCACATGATTGCCCTACTTGAAGACTTGGCCACAGCATACTACAACCCTCTTCCACCCTTCATGCCTGTTTTTCTTCCCATGAGAAGCAAGGTATGGGGAAAAGTGTGGAGGGATCCAGAAAGTTTGTGAACACCTGTCTTGACATGGGATCAGGATGCAGACAGAGACTGCAGGTAGACCAAATGGCTGGGAAGGGCTCCCAGGTTCTGCAGTTTAGATATAGGAAATATTGAATATAAGAAAATATTAAATAAGTTGCTGCTAAAAGGAGCATGTACAAGGAATGTGACAGTCTGGAGTCCTTTTTAACAGATGCAAAAACTTAGGAAATTTTAGCAGAAATAGTAGAAGTCACTGGTTTAGCTTGTCCATGACTTACCATTTAAAATTATCTCAGTAATTTGAGGCTGTTTATGGGGTGCCTTCCTCAGATCCTCTCACTTAGTGCAGGGATTTAATAATGGATCCCTTATGGAAATCAGGATTTGACAGAAAATGACAGGGTGATTTAACAAAAGAAGGTCTAATGATGAGAAGTAGCAGTGCAAAGCTCGGAAGTAGCTGGTGAGAAGCAGCAAAGCTATAAAAAAAAAAAAAAAGAAAGAAACTTTTTCTTTGTAATAAAAGAAATCATAGCATAAGCTGGACTGATTTCCAAGCCACGCTATAACACAGCTTCCCTATATTCTCTGGGATGTTAAATAATTCATTTTAGTAAATACCTGGTTTTCCCAAATCTAGGTCATCTCAAACATGGAGCAGCATGAGATTCTTTGTTAATCACCTGTATCCTATTTCATCCTCTGTTCCACTACACTAACAATAAAGAGCAAGCCTTTAGCCCCAGATCAGCTTTTCCTGTTAGATGCAGTTCTTGTTAGATACTACACTTCTGTAGTAACCAGGCACAGAATTCAGAGGCAAAGCTACTGTGATTCCAGAGCTTTACTTCCAAAATCTGTCTAGCACTAAATTCTGTCCCGGCATGCGCATTTGGCCCTTTTCTAGGCCTGCCTGACTCTTCACTAAGAGTAACCAGGCATTTCAGAATAAATTACAACACTTGGAAGCTATAAAGAATCGCTTCTGCCCTTCTGCCTCATTCTTCCCTCCTTTGTTTCATGCTGTTCTTCTCCCTGATGCATGACCAGAGTAGATTCCTGAGCATCTCATGGTTATTCACCAGGCTGCTGCTGATAATCGCAATGAAATCTCTGTAGCTTTCAACTAGGGAAAGTGTTTTTTTTTTAGAAGGCATTTCTATTCCAAGTTATTGCATATGATATCTTAGGCCTTGATCTTATGAACATCATACTTGATGCCAGGAGTAGTCAGGCTGGTAAAGTCAAGCACATACATAAATGTTGGCAGGATTTGTTCTTTCCTAAGTGTAATAATTTAACAAAGTGTGTCATACATGTAAGGCGTGTTTATCAGGCCCACACAGAACAGCTGTTAGTAGTTTAGAACTGTAATCCATAAAATGTATCCATGTCAATATATGTCTTTAAGTGTGGAAGTATACCACAAGTGAAGGTTTTTGGAAGCACCCATCATGTGTTGTATTGTAAAATTAGCTGGAAAATGCTACTTGTGTGTTTGGGTGTGGTTAAAGTTTTGG